>NC_134690.1:27505266-27557766 GCF_050947455.1 Rhinoderma darwinii
AGCAGTCGGACCCCACCAAACAAAAAGTGGTGGCATATCCTAGCAATATGCCATCACTTTTTGTGATGGGGACAACCCTTTAATGCCTCTTCTCATATGTCCGGCGATACGTTTCTTTCCCCCTCTGGTGTGGTACAGAAAAGCCGGAGGGAAATTGATACCGGCACTGATCTTATCCTTTACTATGGGAGCAGTTTTGCCATACCGCGTTTTTTGTCCGACTATGGACCCCTGGATCGGTGTCCGTCTCAAACATAAAGCAACTGATATATGTGAACCCAGCCAAAGCGCATTTTGTAAGTGTCCTGGAATAGTTAATTTGTGAGTAACTTCTGATCTCTTGGCACTGTATTAAAAACAGAGATACACCGGGTTACCAGCCACTTATTTACAGATGAGTCATCGGAGATCCAGACAATGATGTGAAAGGTAGTGTCTAGTCCGACAAGGAAACCATGCCGATGCTCCAAGGAGTCTTTGAAACATTTGCTTTATAAACTACAGGCAAGGAAAGAGGAAGTTTTCTATTGCATATGGACCACAGTACTTTACACCATGGGAATAGGGGAAGAAGAAGCCGCGGCTCGTCCCCACTTCTTCACTTTTTAATCACACAACAAAGAGAAACCAAACAAAGCAACACAATTCAGTCTGCAATGAGATGAAATGAGACAAATGTTCCAGAACTCGAGTAAAAGTCACGTATAGAAGATCTAAATTAAGAACATACATGATCGTAAAGCTAAGACATCTCCATAGGGCTGCCCTCACCTGTGATGACTTCTGGAAACTCCTTCTTCACATGCCAGGGGCCTTCAAGCAGCGCCATGTCACGAGAGGTGGTGCATCTCCTCCATACATTAGAGGTGTCTTTGGGCCGGTTGTTTAGAGCCTTCTCTGCTTCCATGTGAAGAGGAGCTTCTTGGAGTAGTTGAGACAAACAGTTATTCTTAGTGCAGTTAGAACAATATCTTCGTTCTCCATGAAGTGTGACTGGAGAACTTCTTTAATCTTGCACCAGATGGTGTAGAAATCCTGCGGGTCAAGCGCGCATCAAAAATAGTCCCAATCTCAATTTTAGTTTAGAACACAATGATCCAGACACCAGAAATGTCAGGGCGAAATGTCGGATATGTGGTGTGCAGTATTTTTGGAGTGGTTGGAAATAAGGCCCCATACTCAGAACCGTATTGCAGAACTGTATAAGTTTTGAGTTGCTTGGATCAGTAATTTGGCACCCTTAAGAGTCTATGGGTCCTACTGTACCTCTTTATGTTTTGGATCTTATACATAGAGGTTTTTTATGTCACATGGAATCCACCAGAAAAAAAAATGGCTTGTTCCATCGGATGCCTAGTAGGGAGGCAGCAAACGGCAGCACATGGAGATCAGGGTGCCATCATCAGGGGTTCATGCACGTACCCTTATTATATGCTTGTAGGTCTCATGGCATTATAAGTTTAAAGGGTTTTCCGCACAAAGAATATTTATCCCCTATTTACTGGATAGGTGAAAAATGTCCAAACACTGAGGGACCCAGTTATGGGACCCCCACCAATCAGTAGAATAGTTCTCCGAGTCCTCCATTCCTCGTCAATGCACAACCGCGGTGAAGAGGAGTTTGTATCGAGCGGTGGTCACGCATGCGCCATGCCGCTCTATTCAATGGTCTATGGGGCCTTCATGGGATAACCCCTTTTCCGGACTCATGCACATGGCAGTGTATTCTCCCAAAGAAGAAATAATTCAGCATGTGATGGAGCATCATTGTTTCTTGCAGATTCATTCAGAATCCATGAGAACAAGTTCAACACGACTACATATAATTCCATAGGCTCCATATTACGGACCCATACAACATTGATCCATAACATGGCCATGTGCACTAGGTACAGTGTGGCCCCATAAAATTCTATAGGCGCCATATTATAGATCTGTACAACTCAGATCCATAATATGGTCATATGCATGAGGCCTGAACATCACAACTGGCATGGAATTTTTTAGTCATACATTATTAGGTGCCAATAAATCTTTGAAATCAGCGGTAGCATTGTGCAATACTAATCTATAATTCTACTTAGCTTTGGATTTAAATAGTAGGCCCCTGTCCTTCCGAGCTTACATTATAAACGTCTTCATGTTCGACTTCCTTGTTTTTTTGTTTACTTTACATTTTCAGTGTTTCCTTTGAATTTTTCATCGATATAAACTACTCTAAGCTTTGCACTACTTCCTGACCATAGTTTATAAACACATTCCAAAACAGAATGTAAAACTCCGCAATTAGACTGTTAATTTGTAACATGCAAACAAGCATTAATTGTAATGAATGAAGTTCTGTTTGGTAGGATTCCACCGCTGTCTGCTGTCTATTCTGATGCTTAATGGGGTTCTGCAGGTCTTGTAAACATGGCTTAAGTTGTAGCTCTGGCACTCCAATGCAGAATGTGTTGAAGACCCTCCCCAAAATTCTGCGGACATGAGCCATAAAAATCTGACCACTGGAAATCCCACCTGTCCAAGGAATGGGGGTGCCCGATCTCCCTACCCACAGAGAAGTTGCCGTGTCTGCATGGTTACACTCCATTACATTGAAAGAGGTAGGTCTGCAATCTGTTTGGTATGCCCCGGTATTATGTGGAAGGGTCTTCGCCCCAGCAAATCATGGAAAGTTTCAAGCATGAGAACACATGTAACAGATACAGTCCTAAAGTGTCCTATGTTTCTCAGTATCACTGGTGGTAGTGATACTTAGTATTAGTGGTGGTAGTGTTACTAAGTATCAGTGGTGGTAGTGGCACTTAATAACAGCGGTGGTAGTGGTAGTCAGTATTAATGGTGGTAGTGGTACATAGTAACAGTGGTGGTAGTGGTACTTAATAACAGCGGAGGTAGTGGTACTTAATAACAGCGGAGGTAGTGGTACTTAATAACAGTGGAGGTAGTGGTACTTAGTAGCAGTGGTGGTAGTGGTACTTAGTAGCAGTGGTGGTAGTGGTACTTAGTAGCAGTGGTGGTAGTGGTACAAAGTAACAGCAGTGATAATGGTACTTAGTATCAGTGATGGTAATGGCACTTAATAATAGCGGCGGTAGTGGTAGTTAGTATTAATGGTAATAGTGATACTTAATAACAGCGGAGGTAGTGGTACTTAGTAACAGCGGTGGTGGTTTTACTTAGTAACAGTGGTGGTAATGGTGCTTAGTATTCGTGGTAGTAGTTGGACTTAGTATTCATGGTGGTAGTGGTACTTCGGATCAGCGGTGGTAGTGGTACTTTGGATCAGCGGTGGTAGTGGTACTTTGGATCAGTGGTGGTAGTGGTACTTAGTATCAGTGGTGGTAGTACCACTTAATAGCAGCGTTGGTATTGGTAGTGAGTATTAATGGTGGTAGTTAGTATCAGTGGTGGTAGTGGTACTTAGTAACAGCAGTGGTAGTGGTACTTAGTATCCGTGGTGGTATAGTACTTAGTAACAGTTGTGGTAGTGGTACTTATTATCAGTGGTGGTAGTAGTACGGTATTGGTACTTATCAGTAGTGGTAGTGGTACTTAGTATCATTGGTGGTATGGTACTTAGTAACAGTTGTGGTAGTGGTACTTAGGATCAGTGGTGGTAATGGTACTTAGTATCAGTGATGGTAGTGGTGCTTAGTATTAGTGGTGGTAGTGGTAGTTAGTATCAGTGGTGGTAGTGGTACTTAGTAACAGCAGTGGTAGTGGTACTTAGTATTAGTGTTGGTAGTGGTACGGTATTGGTACTTATTAACAGTGGTGGTAATGGTACTTAGTAACAGCGGCGGTAGCGGTACTTAGTATTAGTGGTGGTAGTGATACTTATTATCAGTGGTGGTAGTGGTACTTAATAACAGCGGAGGTAGTGGTACTTAGTAGTAGTGGTGGTAGTGGTAGATAGTAACAGTGGTGGTAGTGGTTCTTAGTAGCAGTGGTGGTAGTGCCACTTAATAGCAGTGTTGGTATTGGTAGTGAGTATTAATGGTGGTAGTGGCACTTAGTAACAGCGATGGTAGTGATACTTATTATCAGTCATGGTAGTGGTGCTTAGTATTAGTGGTGGTAGTGGTACTTAGTATCATTGGTGGCAGTGGTACGTAGTATTATTGGTGATAGTGGTACTTAGTATCAGCGGTGGTACTTAGTATTATTGGTGGTAGTGGTACTTAGTAACAGCGGTGGTAGTGGTACTCAGTATCAGTGGTGGTAGTGTACTTCAGCGACAAATTAGATGTCAATAAGATATAGAAACAGCATTCATATCTCCAATTGGCTTAAAAGGGTGTTGACCCATCTGGACAACCTTTTCCTAAACTGAAGCTGTTCCAACAATCAAATGATAGCCAAGACTCTGGCTTCTCTTTTTCTGTTCATTTTAGTATCCAAAGGTATTTATTGGTATATAAGCAAACAGATAGCAATTATAATCAGTATATTGATACCCTCGCAGGGGGATCGAGACAAAAAACGAAGTCATTGACTTGCAAACTAAGGAAAAACAAGTGAGGGTTACAGAAGAAGGGGGTTAAGAATTTCCACGATGATGATGACATCATTAACAGAACAAATTCACATCAAAACCACATTTCTGTATACAGGACGACTGATCCACATGGGTGGGATCCTCAAAAAGCAGACAGAATGGTGTCTATCAGATATATTCATAGTAACGTAGGGGTGGGAGGGGGAGGGGGATAGCCGAGGCTGCTTTTTGTGTTCATATTGCTGGAGGTTTATCTGTACATCAGGGGTCTGCAGCACACACCTTCCAGCAGAACAATCACTTGTATCTGATCTCGAATGACCGACTGTCAGCAGATTCTATAGATAATTCTATACATCCATTTATAGGAGAGACGGCCTCCCACAGACATAATCTGCCTATTTGAGATCAGTTTACTTCATGTCTGCAGCGAGGCCGTTTTGCTCTGTCTGACCGGGTATTGTCAAAGCAAGACGTATAGATTTCAAACACCACACGTACCGCGGACGTATCACCATGACGTACTGTACGGGCCCACAGAAGAGCCCTGCAAAGCCAGCAAATACTGAATTAATTACAACGTACTATTTGTTCTAATTAGGTTTTCATGTAAGATTGCAGACGTTACCTCACAACCAATTAGGTGTAAGTCAGAAACCTAAGGGTATGTGCACAATTAGGGTATGTTCACACGGCCTATTTAGGGACGTAATTCGGGCGTTTTGGCCCCGAATTACGTCTGAAAATAGCGCCTCAATAGCGCTGACAAACATCTGCCCATTGAAAGCAATGGGCAGACGTTTGTCTGTTCACACGAGGCGTATATTTACGCGCCGCTGTCAAATGACGGCGCGTAAATAGACGCCCGCGTCAAAGAAGTGACCTGTCACTTCTTTGGCCGTAATTGGAGCCGTTATTCATTGACTCCAATGAATAGCAGCGCTAATTACGGCCGTAATTGACGCGGCGTTCAAGCGCCTGCACATGCCGGTACGGCTGAAATTACGGGGATGTTTTCAGGCTGAAACATCCCCGTAATTTCAGCCGTAACGGACGCCCTCGTGTGAACATACCCTTAGTGACCAAAAACGTCTGAAAATACGGAGCTGTTTTCAAGGGAAAACAGCCCCTGATTTTCAGACGTTTTTTGAGCAACTCGCGTTTTTCGCTGCGTTTTTGCGGCGTTTTTTACGTCCGTTTTCATTGGAGTCTATGAGAAAACGGCTCCAAAAACGTCCAAAGAAGTGTCCTGCACTTCTTTGAGGGTATGTTCACACGCACTAATTATGGACGTAATTCGGGCGTTTTTGCCCCGAATTACGTCCGAAAAATGCGCCTCGATAGCGTTGACAAACATCTGCCCATTTAAAGCAATGGGCAGACGTTTGTCTGTTCACACGAGGCGTATATTTACGCGCCGCTGTCAAATGACGGCGCGTAAATAGACGCCCGCGTCAAAGAAGTGACATGTCACTTCTTTGGCCATAATTGGAGCCGTTACTCATTGACTCCAATGAATAGCAGCGCCAATTACGTCTGTAATGGACGCGGCGTTCAAGTGCCTGCACATGCCGTTACGGCTGAAATTACGGGGATGTTTTCAGGCGGAAACATCCCCGTAATTTCAGCCGTTACGGACGCTGTCGTGTGAACATACCCTGACGAGGCAGTCATTTTACGCGTCGTCGTTTGACAGCTGTCAAACGACGACGCGTAAATTACTGGTCCTCGGCACAATACGTCGGCAAACCCATTCAAATGAATGGGCAGATGTTTGCAGACGTATTGTAGCCCTATTTTCAGACGTAAAACGAGGCATAATACGCCTCGTTTACGCCTGAAAATAGGTCGTGTGAACCCAGCCTTAAAGTAATTGGGGCAGATTTACGAATTGTGTCTTAACTACATGCACCAAATTTATCACAGGGTCTTATGCTTGAGGATAATTTTGCGCATCTTTAGACACTTCTGTCTATCCTTATACCACCTCTTGGTTGGCTTACTTTAGACAAAAATTTTGCCGCATCCTGAGCCAACCCCTTTTTTCCGTTAAGCCCCCCTCCCCGGGTTGGACAGCCGAAAAATCCATTCTTTTTGGCGCATTTCATTGATGAATTTGTCTAAAATGATGTGCGCCAAAAAGAAGGTGGAACACCCATAGTAAATCTGCGCCATTCAGTTTTGAGGCGACCTTGCTTAACCAATGGCTAAGAAGCTACATAGGGCTTTGTGCCCCCTGCATGTGGCTCCTTAACGGTTGGCAGCTCTTGTGAAACAAAGAGACAAATGATGGCTTAGGGTCAGTTCACACAGCATTTTTCAGCGCTGATTTTGATGTGGAAACGGCAACGTAATCAGTGCAAAGAAACGCCTCTAATCACCCCCCATTGATTTTAATGGGAGGCAGAGGTGTTTTTTTTTCCCGGGCAGCTTTTGGCCGCTGGCAGAAACAAAAAGCTGCATGCTCTTTCTTGGAGCGGTTTCTGCCTCTGACCTTCCATTGTTTTGAGCGTTTTTTTTGGCACATTTGTGCATTCATACGGATAAAAAAAACGCCACAAAAAAAAAGAAAAAAAAAGAAAAAAGAAAACGCTGGCATTTCAAAATCTGCCTAAAAGTTCCTCAACAAATTTTGAGGCTGATTTTTTTGTGCCTCACTAAAAACGCTGTGTGAACTACCCCTTAGGCTATATGCACACGTTGCAGAATTTGTTGCAGATAGTCGGCATCAAATTTACAGATAAACGCAGGTAATTCCGCAGGTAAAATCCGCACTTAATGGTGCATTTTTTGATGCGCTTTTAGGTGCGTTTTTTTACATTTTAATGCAAAAATAGGTGCAGTATTATGCTGCGGATTTTGACACTTTTTTTTATAAATAAACTTGTCATATACAATTCTGAGGCGGAAACGCAAGATAAATTGACATGTAGCAAATTAAAAAATTCGCACAGCAGGTTAATTTTTGGTGTGGAAAAATCCACAACGTGTAGATGAGATTACATGAGGTCTCATTTACTTTTCTGGTACTGTATTAGGCCTCATTCACACGGCAGGGTTTCCCGGCCGGGTGCCGGCCGTTCATAAATCGGCCGGCACCCGGCTGCATTAGGAATGATAGACCCCTAATGGGGCTATTCACACGACCGATTTTTTGACGGCCGGGAAATCCGGCCGTCAAAAAATAGGACATGCTCTATCTTTGCCCGGGCACCCGGCCGCCCGGCTCCCATAGAAGTCTATGGGGCCGGGTATTACACGGCCATCACCGGAATGTGTTCCGAGTGATGGCCGGGTTTCCCGGCGGTTGCGCTCTATCTCCTCCTCCTCACAGCGCAGAGTGCATGTGAGGAGGAGGAGTTGATGCCATTCTGACGAATGGCATCGCTGTACACTGTGTTGCAGGGCCGGGGTGTACAGCAGGTGGAGGGAGCGCTGCGCTGGCTCCCTTCCCCTGCTTGTTAAAAGCACCCTGGCTCGGCGACACCTTCGATGGCGCCGCTAGTAGCAGCAGCTGCTGCCGCTGCGGCTGCTACTACTGCAGCGACGCCACTATAGCAGAGCAGGGAGGTATCTCCCCGCTCTGCTATGTGCTAGCCGCACTTTAGCTCCTTAAAGGAGCGGAATCCCCGTGTTTTCGGGGATTCCGCTCCTGGACAGAGCGCTTGATGTCTCTGTCCATATCTGGGCAGTGACATCAGGGGAAACTCCTGAAGCGGAATCCCCGAACACATGGGGATTCCCCTTCAGGAGCTGCCGCTGATGTCACTGTCCGGATCTGCCCGGCCCGGCACGGATGCATAACTTTATGCAAACCGGCCGGGCAAAATGGCCGATTTTACCGGCCGATACTCGGGCTCGGGAACGACCCGGTCGTGTGAATCCCGCCTTAGGCTGCGGATTCGCCACAGCAAAATACGCACTGTAAATCCGCATGTTATACACATCGTGTGCATTTGCCCTTAGTATAACAGAAACTTGGCACCAAGAGTAGACTGAGAGTGATCTGTGTCCTAAGGGAATAATGATCATGAGCGTCGACCAACTATCATAGTTATAATACTGCACCTAAATGTAATCTTAAAGTATTCAGAGGCGTACGTTGAAGCTCCTGGGCCCCAATGCAAAAACTTTAAAAGGGCCCCTATCTGCCATATGCCATTTATAATACTGGTCTCTTAGTAAGTGGCAGAAGGGTCTTTGGCCACCTTCTGCACCCTCTGCAACTATGCCCCTGAATTTATCTGATTTGGCGCTGTAGGTCTGACCATGGGCACTGTTCAACTACCCGAATGTTAAGTCCACTACTGCTTGGCACCATGGTCTGAACTATGTGACTGCCAGTTGACACCAGACAAAGAACCAATAACTTGCACAATATTTTCACAAAGACTTAGGGCACGGCCAGACGTGGCGGAATTACTGTGGAATTCTCCAGCGGACGTTTCTAACATTTGTTTCAATACATTTTTAGGCAAGTTAGTTCAGACATTGCGGAAAACTCTGCTGCGGACCATGGGCTGCGGACCATAGGCTGCGGTGCAGAATTTCCCCTCCCAGCATGCACTGTCTGTGGCGGAGAAGAAGTGGAATTTCACTGCGGATTTCAGCCTTTGCAATGCAAACACTGAAATCTGTGGCAAGTCCGCTGTGATATCTGCAACGTCTGAATTACCTGTCAAATATGCAAATGTTGGTGCAGATTCGTTGCGTAATTGCCCCAAATCTGCACCAACATTTGCAGCGGAAAAACTCTGCCTAGTCTGGCCGTGCCCTTAGGGCAACAGATGGCACCCAACATGTTTTTAATGAAAGTTCCTGTTTTGTTTCAGGTATTATTAGTTCATTTAGATTAGTGAAATGTCCATGCCTTTAACATGTATTTAATTTTCGCCATAGTTTTTTTTATATTTGGGTTCACAATGGTGTTTTATTTAGTATGTCTTTTGCTCTATAACTGATCAACTGATAGCATAAGGTTGTGTGAGATTAGAAATAAAGGTCTGCTATTTTCTCACAAATAGCACCACTTTTGGTCAGTGGCTATGTCTGGTATTGCAACTCAGTCCCATGATTGCAAAACCAGACTGTCCATGGACCCAGTTTGTATAAGTTTTCTAATAAGTTACTCAATGACTGCTGTGAAGGAAATGTATGGGCAGACAAGGCTTCTCCAGGATAAATCCAAGAGCTGGACCAGCGGCAGCTACAATCAAAAAGAGGTTGTCTATAATAACTTTGGCTCTCTCTGACTGTTTTTCTCTGCACATCAACTCTCCCGGCCACCCGCTGTACAGAGGACTGCAGCATGACCCCTTTCAAGTAAATGAGGCTCTGCTGCAGTTCACTGCACAGATGGCGGCCCGAGACACCGCTGTGCAGGGTAGACTTTAAAGGGGACTCAGCACTGCAGACCCATCATTCTCAGAATTGGTGGGGCTTCTGGAGGTCGGATCTCCACCGATCAGAAAGAGATGCGATTTCCTAGCGATAAGCCATAATTTTATGAGATGAGAAAAACCCTTTAAGGATGGATTGCGGATTGGATAGAGAAAATTAAGGGGGTGCTCTATGCTGAGATATTTGAGAGCAAACGGCCCATATATTGTTCCCACCCAATCGCCCTCTATTGTCTGTGTCCGGCACTAGTATATACTACATCCCACTGTAATGTAATGACCTGTCCACATAATAAATACTACATATTACTCAATAGATACAGACTTTATATTTAATTAGCGGTCGTAAAAAAACCACACAAATTTACGACCGTCACAATACATTTAGGAACGCAAATTGTGAGAGTCGTGAACCTGACAGGATTTACAGTTCTACACGCCGCATTCTTCAGGACAGATTTCTACGACCTCCGGTTGCTTTGTTTACCTGTTTAGACGCTTCTTTATCTGCGGAAATAATGAAATGAAGAGAGTACAGATAATAGGACTTTTCTGGGTTCACCTTGTTTCATTTGCTGGCAGGGAGATCAGACATAATGAAGGAATGTAGGATTTGTAGTCACTTCAATGCTCTCTCCTTTTATCATTTCGAGGGGACTTGTTTCCTCAGACAGAACACATCCAAGAGGAAATTCAGATCTAAGGCAAAATATAATAGTAGACATTAAGGAAGACAAGTAATATGGACAACATGTGCCATAGTTCTGGGGTATTATTGTACACTCAGTCAGGCCCCCTGCACAAGGCCATAGCCGTGTGTGTGATTACAGCACGGACGGGCCGCCGGCAGTCACCCACATTTGCGGGCCATGCTCACATTATAAAGTATAGGAGCCGGGTCCGTAAATGAAAAAAATAGGACATCTCATATTTTTTGCGGGTCATTTCTATGGCCCGGACACTTACCTGAAAATAAACGGGAAAGTGTCCGTGGGACATAGAAATAAATGGATTAGTATTTTTATCTGCAAGTACGGATCCGTAATTGCGGATAGAAATTACGGTCGTGTGCATGAGGCCTTAGTCTTTTAATAGGAACAGAATCTAAAGAGCGTCTCTAGTATTGCTTTAAAATTTTACAACCTGTTCATATCTAAATAATTGTTCATAGGGGGCAGTATTATGATAGTATTGTTATAGTTAGGATATTACAAGTAACTTTGCTGAATGGGCACAAAAGTTGACCATTTTCTGGGATAGAAGTCTGTCCAGAGCAGTTGTCTTTAGGGCATGGCCAGACGTGGGGGAATTGCTCTGGAATTCGGCTGCGGACTGTCCGCTGCGGTAATCCGCAGCGAACATATTCTCCATTGGTTTCCACACATTTTCAGTTAGGTTCATGCTGACGTGGCGGAAAACTCCGCTGCGGACCATAGGCTGCGGTGCGGAATTTGGTGTCTGCAGCATACACTGGTTGTTGCAGACGTGTAGCGGACTTGTTGCGGAGTCATTGCGGAATTTATCCATTGACTTCAATGGAGATTCAAAATTCTGCAATGAAATCCGCAGATGTTATGTGTGTTGCGTTGCGTATTGTTTTTTTCTAACAGGATACTTCATTCTGGCTGGACCTATGTATTTCTAGGTCTCTAGCCAGACTGAGGCCCCATGTACACGAACGTAAAAACGCCCATAATCACGGGCCTTAATTAAGGCACGGGCAGGCCCATAGAATTCTATGGGGCTCCCGTAATTACGGGTGACTACGTGTGTTCACCCGTAATTACGGGAGCGTTGCTAGGCGACGTCAGGAGATAGTCACTGTCCAGGGTGCTGAAAGAGTTAAACGATCGGCAGTAACTGTTTCCGCACCCTGGACAGTGACTATCGATCACAATATCAATAATCAATGTGTAAAAAAAACGTTCCTACTTACCGAGAACTCCCTGCTTCTTTCTATAGTCCGGCCTCCCGGGATGGCGTTTCAGTCCAAGTGACTGCTGCAGCCAATCACAGGCCAATCACAGGCTGCAGCGGTCAGATGGACTGCCGCGTCATCCAGGGAGGTCGAGCTGTATGTCAAGAGAGGGACGGGTCACCAAGACAACGGCCGGGTAAGTATGAATTTCTTTTACTTTTACTAGGGAAAGTGCTGTCCCTTCTCTCGATCCTGCACTGATAGGCTATGTTCACACGGAGTATTTTGGGGGAGGAATATCTGCCTCAAAGCTCCAAACGGAATTTTGAGGCAGATATTCCTCCCCCAAAATACTCCGTGTGAATAGCAATTATCGCGCCGTTTTTCGCCCGCGGCCATTGAGCGCCGCGGGCATAAAACACGCTTTCTCCTGCCTCCCATTGAAGTCAATGGGAGGTCGGACGCGGAAGCGCCCGAAGATAGGGCATGTCGCTTCTTTTTCCCGCGAGGCAGTTTTGATTTCAATGGGAGGCGTTCTCGGGCCGTTTCTGCCGAGTTTTGCGACGCGGTTTCCGCGTCAAAAAACTCGGCAAAAGACCCCGTGTGAACATAGCCATAGAGAGAAGGGAAGTACTTCACCTGAATACGCAACGGCTAATCCGCATCAATTTACTGCACATTTTAGGCAAAGCCGCAACAGAATCTGCAACGCAGATTATGTGCGGCATTGATGCGGACAGTGGCGGAAGAAATACGCCACGTCTGGCCACGCCCTTACACTCCCTATACTCCAGATTGAGTTACTTAAACAAAGTGTATTACTCTACAGGGGCAATAAAGAGTGGGAGAGATCCCCACTGCGTAAAAAGAATTTGCTTCCATAATGCTAGTGACGTGTTTTACGTTTTCATTTTTTCTACGTTATATTTTATGAGGTCCATGTTGCATACAGTAGGAATGCTTTAGATATATGATTCCATTGTCTTGCGGGGAATGTATCATCAGAATATTTTTTTTCTAAAATTATACCTTTTATAATTTGTGGTTGTTTTTTTATGTGAACACCTATTTAAATCTGAAACATTTTAGTTTTCATACTGGTGACTGGCACATATACAGTAGGAAGACTTTTCCTGTTGTCTGCAGCTCACTTATCAGATTTGCTGTGTACACTGGAGCAGAGTCAGCAGAGTCATCCGGGTAGGGAATTTAATGAAAAGTGCCTCTATTGAATTTTATTTTATTGTACCGCCAGAGCCCTAAATAAGGCAGAATTGCAACACTATACAGAGTTAATGCATCTCCCCTGTCACTCCTTGGCAACTGGAGGGAGGACTGCACTCCATCTTTTCCTGTAGACTACAGGGTGGGCCATTTATATGGATACACCTAAATAAAATGGGAATGGTTGGTGATATTAACTTCCTGTTTGTGGCACATTAGTATATGGGAGGGGGGAAACTTTTCAAGCTGGGTGTTGACCATGGTGGCCATTTTGAAGTCGGCCATTTTGTATCCAACTTTAGTTTTTTCAATGGGAAGAGGGTCATGTGACACATCAAACTTATCCAGAATTTCACAAGAAAAACAATGGTGTGCTTGGTTTTAACGTTGCTTTATTCTATCATGAGATATTTACAAGTTTCTGATAAAGATAGTGGGGCCATTCTTCATCAATGGAAACCTCAAGGCCACGGGATATCTGAAATTGCTACATGATGATGTGTTTCCCTCTTTATGCACTGAAGCTGGCACGTTCCCTGAGTTTTTCCAGCAAGATGGTGCACCACCACATTATGGGTGTCAGGTCCGAGCATTCCTAGATGAACAGTTTCCTGGAAAGTGGATTGGTCGTCGTGGGCCAGTTGAATGGCCTAGGTCTCCCGATCTGACCCCCTTAGACTTTTATCTTTGGGGTCATCTGAAGGCAATTGTCTATGCTGTGAAGAAACGAGATGTGCAGCAACTGAAACTACGGATACTGGAAGCCTGTGCTAGCATTTCTTCTGCGGTGTTGCTATCAGTGTGTGAAGAGTGGGAGAAGAGGGTTGCATTGACAATCCAACACAATGGGCAGCACTTTGAACACATTTTATAAGTGCTCAGAAACTTGTAAATAACTCATGAAAGAATAAAGTAACGTTAAAACCAAGCACACCATTGTTTTTCTTGTGAAATTCTGGATAAGTTTGATGTGTCACATGACCCTCTTCCCATTGAAAAAACTAAAGTTGGATACCAAATGGCCGACTTCAAAATGGCCGCCATGGTCAAAACCCAGCTTGAAAAGATTCCCCCCTCCCATATACTAATGTGCCACAAACAGGAAGTTAATATCACCAACCATTCCCATTTTATTTAGGTGTATCCATATAAATGGCCCACCCTGTATATTAGTCTATTGACATTTTCCGTCCCTGTACTCCCATTCATTGCAGCTGCCATTAAGCACCCCCCTGCACTGTCTATACAGACAATATGGCGTTTGCTTCCAATACGGTCACCACCAGAATTTAAAAAAAAATAAAAAATTGCTACAACATTTAAAAAAACAATAAACATTATTTCTCTTCTACAGATTGACATCTAATTAATGACACTAAAATTATATACATGGGACATTCCCTTTAACATTGCCTACATATTATACACATATTATATTGTACGGAGAGCAATGGCCAAAGTCGATCATACACTAGAGATTTTGGTCAGCCAAAAAGGATGATTTAGACCATTTTCAGCCGACCGTCAGTGGCTTATCATTACAGAAGATTTCTGTAGACAAGTTAATCTGCTGTGTTGGATTTTTTCGGTTGTTGTCGGGTGCGGTCTTGTAAAGTCATTCATGCTGATCACTAGGGGTCTAGTAGGGGGACACTTGGTGAACATTTTATTGTCAAGGAAGCCTTCTAGCAAGTAAAGATTGCCCAAAGCGGAGAACTCCTTTAATGCAAAAATAATCTTGGGCTTATGCAGCTCCTTTACAGCCCAATGTGTCTCGATGGATACAGACTATAAACTTTATGTGTAGTCCCATCCTGCAGTCATGTGTTACTTCCTTCCTTCCATTTGTTCCTTTTGATAACCTATAGACAATACAAAAGATGAAGTAACAACTGACATGATCAGACTACACACAGACTTATTTGTAGTCTGTAACTATGGAGACGCATGGGTCTGCAGAGGAGCTATATACACATGACGGTATGATATGTTTAATCAGGGCAAAGTTGACTAATTTTTATTTCAGATGCATTAGAGCAATAGAAAATAATGGTTGCAAAAGTCTACATACCCTTTCAATATTACCACACAGATAGACAATTATATTCACTATGCATTTTTCCACTTTTTAAGTAAGATTTTACAGTGGTGTTATTAAATTTTTAACATAAGCGTTAGCTATTTGTGGCTCTCTTATGCTTTTTATGGTAAATCCTTTATGGGAGGAGGTGAAGGGGTTAAGTATCCTTCTTTTATGCTCATCCTCCTTAGTTTTGGAATTGCAAATAGATGTCTATTTTTCAAACAAATACTTCGGGAGTTGCAGCGTTCAACCAGAGAGAGAAATAAGCCATCCCCCCTCATCCCTGGCCTATAGGAAGTTGTGATTTGGATATCTCCACGCTTTGTGCACAGGAGAACAATTTTGCTTATATGTCACTTTTTTCCTTGCAAAACAAGCTAGAATTAATGAACGGAACTGTATCCGTAATATATGTGGAAGGCAAATGTAACACTGAGAATCTCATGGATGCAATGCAAATGCTAAAAACAACAGCGACGGACCCTTCCCTGTGCAATAAGGTGACTGCAGGACGTTCTGCCCCATCTACACCTGACAATTATACTTAATGCAATATCAACAAGGAGTGCAATAATAATAATTAGACAAGACATAGAAATTACCCTCATTAAGCAATGGGAAAAATATTTTTGTAGTTTAGTGATAGGTTAATAAAGTTTGGAATGTTTTTGTATTACCCTATGAAAACAAAAAACAGGGATTGTCATTTACAAAGACAAAGTATGTACTCACGATGAGCTGATGGGGAGGTAATTAGGAGATAAAATACGAGATTAACATTGAGTTTGGTTTGGACTATTGTCCAGGGATGAGAAATAAGAAGCAATCCTGGATTACTGGGCGCCGGATTACAGGCTTTGTTCTTTATCTGTATTAGGGTATGTTCACACGCACTAATTATGGACGTAATTCAGGCGTTTTTGCCCCGAATTACGTCTGAAAATAGCGCCTCAATAGCGCTGACAAACATCTGCCCATTGAAAGCAATGGGCAGACGTTTGTCTGTTCACACGAGGCGTATATTTACGCGCCGCTGTCAAATGACGGCGCGTAAATAGACGCCCGCGTCAAAGAAGTGACCTGACACTTCTTTGGCCGTAATTGGAGCCGTTATTCATTGACTCCAATGAATAGCAGCGCTAATTACGGCCGTAATGGACGCGGCGTTCAAGCGCCTGCACATGCTGGTACGGCTGAAATTACGGGGATGTTTTCAGGCTGAAACATCCCCGTAATTTCAGCCGTAACGGACGCCCTCGTGTGAACATACCCTTAGGGTATGTTCACACGTAGTCAACAAAAACGTCTGAAAATCCAGAGCTGTTTTCAAGGGAAAACAGACCCTGCTTTTCAGACGTTTTTTTACCAACTCGCATTTTTCGCGGCGTTTTCACACCGTTTTCGCAGCGTTTTTTACGTCCGTTTTTGGAGCTGTTTTCATTGGAGTCTAGGAGAAAACAGCTCCAAAAACGTCCAAAGAAGTGTCCTGCACTTCTTTTTACGAGGCGTAATTTTACGCGTCGTAATTGCCGTACGACGCGTAAAATTACGCGTCGTGTGGACAATACAGCGTTATACCCATAGAAAGTAATGGGCAGATGTTTGACGACGTATTTGAGACGTATTTCCAGACGTAAAACGAGGCAAAATACGCCTCGTATACGTCTGAAATTTGGCCGTGTGAACATACCCTTAACCCCCTGCGCTTTTGGATGTCCAAGGGTTAAAGAATTGAGCATGGCTGCTGTGCCTATGGGATTATCTAAGGTAATGGGCATTTAACTCATTAGATGAAGCACGTTTAGCAAAGGGGTAACTTAAAGGGGTTATCCAGTCGCTAAAAATTGATGACCTTTCCTCAGGATAGGCCGTCAATAGCTGATGGGTCAGGATCCGAATCCCGGGAGCCGCCGATCAGCTGTTTTGAAGGGGGTGCAGAGCTTATATGAGCGCTGCTTCCCCTTAATTTCTTCTTGCTCACTGTGAATCATCGAAACGGATGAAGCGGCGATTCACAGGTATTGCAGCCTTCCCATTCACTTCAATGGGTGAAAAGGCTGCAATACCTGTGAGTCGCCGCTACGTCCGTGTTGAAGTTTCACAGTAAGTAGAAATAAAGGGGAAGCAGCGCTCGTACGGACACTTCCCCCCTTCAAAACAGCTGGTCGGCGGGTTCCCGGGAGTCGGACCCCGACCCATCAGCTATTGATGGACTATCCTGAGAAAAGGTCATCAATTTTTAGCGACTTGATAACCCCTTTAAAGCTCCTTGGCTCCAATGCAAAATTTGTAACAGGGCCCTTCGCCAACCATGTGCCATTTATAATACTGATGTTTACCATGTGCCCAAGAGACCCGCACCTATCTCTATGACAAGGCCCCCTCACCACCCTTCTACCTTCTCCTGCTCTCACTGCTAGTCGGTTACAGACTGATGAGGTAGGCCGAAGTGCAGAAACAGGCAGGCATTTATCAGATCCTTATCCTGCGGATATGCCATTCATTTTGTAAGATGGGAAAACCCCTTTAAATGCTAAATTACATATATGCTCGAAAAGGGGCAGAATATAAAGTACAACTTGCCCTGCAAAAAAAGAAGACCTCATACATCTGCCTCAATGTAAAAATAAAAATGTTAATAGCACCAGAATGCAGGGAAGCAAACATATTTTCCCGTCATACAGGCCAAAGATGCCTTGGTTCCTAAAGGGTAACTAAACATTCAGAAAACTTCTCACATGTCATAGTGATAGGTCCGAGGACTGAGACCCCCACCAATCTCTAAAGAAAAACGGTAGAAGCGCTCTGGTGAGCGCTGAGCCGCTTGGTTTCTGATCGGCTTTTCTCGGAAAGCCAACGTAACGGTGTCCGGTTTCAATAGAAAGTGTATGGAGCCGCACACCGTTACGTCGGCTTTCCGAGAAAAGCCTTTCAGAAACTAAGCGGCTTAGCACTCACCCAAGCGTTTCTGCTGCTTTGTTTTAGTGATCGGTGGGGGTCTCAATACTCGGACGCCCACCGATCAAAACTTCTGACATGTCAGAAGTTTTCTGAAAGTTTAGTTACCCTTTAAGGGGTTAATATACAGAAAGATATGAAATCCTATAGGTATATACTGTACACTGTTGTGCAAACTATGTCTCACGGTATATATCATGGTGGTCTCCGGACACAGTTTTGCTTTTTTTTTTCTCTTTTTTTTTAAGACCATGTTGGTCTGTTGTGAATCCCCTGCAGTGGTCTGCTTCCTGCGCTTCCATTATTCACACGCTCTGCTCTGAAATAAGCAGCGGGGGCAGATAGAGAAGAAAACATGACATTGATGCTGCACAATGGGGACAATATGGTAGCCTGTGGCTAGATCATAAGGTCCTGTTTATCACTATATAGTGGCATGTGACGATATAAGTGTACATTGGGTTTTCTCTCACACTTGGCTCTGTATTAGGCCCTGTTTACATCACATTGTTTACGTTTAGCGTGTACGTTGAGAAAGCTCCATGCTAAACATTATGCTATGCTGCTTCTGTCACTACCATTCACTACTATAGGAGTTACGGAAACAGCATAGCTCAGCTAGTTACGCTGTTTCCGTAACTCCCGACCATATAACCAGGAGGTGACCAGGAGGCAGCGTGAGCACAAAAAAGCTAGAACGGGATTTAGGGAACCCCACCTCTGGGACCCGCACCTATCTAACATTTATGCCATATCCTGTGGATATGTCATAAACGTCCCTCATTGGAAAACCACTTTAACTCCTTAACGCCGAAGGACGGATATATCCGTCCTCAGCAGCTGCTAGTTCGCGCAGGAGGACGGATATATCCGTCCTGTGATGGCGCGGGTACTGAGACTGTACCCACGCGATCAGCGGCAGGAGCACGGCTGTTATACACAGCCTGGCTCCTGCTGCAACTGCCGGAATCGAAGCGCGCTCCGATTCCGGCAGTTTAACCCATTAAATGCCGCTGTCAATAGTGACAGCGGCATCTAATGTGTTTGACAGAGGGGGGAGCTCCCTCTGTCACCCGATCGGCGCCCCCCCAAACAAATCTCTTGTCGCCGTCGGGTTTCCATGACAGCCGGGGGTCTAACAAAGACCCCCAGGTCTGTCTTCCGCAACTGCCTGTTAGGCGATGCCTCCGGCATGACCTAACAGGTTGCCTGTCAGTTTTACACTGACAGGCAATAATGCTTTGGTATACTAAGTATACCAAAGCATTATATATGCGATCGGCAGATCGCATAGTGAAGTCCCCTGGTGGGACTTAACAAAAAAATGTCAATCAGTTAAATAAAGTTTGTTAAAAAAAAAATAAAATAATAATAATTACAGTCAAAATCAAATAAAACTACTTTTTTTTGCCCAAAAAGTGGTTTTATTCAGTAAAACTGTCAAAACAAATCACACAGGGGGCGGAGCTAACCGCACTGTGAGATGGTCGCTTGATCCCGGCGCTCCTCACTGAGACGCAGACTTCCACGGCTGGAGGGCTTTTAATTACACGATAATGGTCCGTACAAGTCGGGACAAATCGTGTGACTCCCGGGGGACTCCGAAAACCGGTAAAACGCAGTCGGAGATGGAGAAATTCCTCCATAAAAAGCATCTCTCCCCGGCCGGGAAAAGCAAGATGGCGCCGGAGAAATCACTCCCGCCGGAAACAAGCCGCGACGATGATTCTGATGAAGAGAGCTCCTGTACGCACTCTGATGCTGGAGGTGGGTCAGATCCATTACCTATCACTAGAGCTTTCTTGAAAAAAGCATTGGCTAGCGCGATGTCCCCAGTATTAAAGGAACTGTCTTCCATTAAAGCGGACATACAGCATGTGGGGCAAAGAGTGGCAGTACTGGAGGACACTCAATCCGCCATTATGCAACAAGTGGAGGTCGTGCAAGGTGCAGTAGCTTCACATGTCTCCCATCTAAATCATACTTACCTACAGTTGGAGGATCAGGAGAACCGCAGCAGGCGGAAAAATGTCAGGTTGAGAGGCATCCCAGAGACGGTATCCACAGAGGAGATCTTGCCAACAGTGAGGATCATTTTCTCGACCATTCTGGGACAGGAAAAAGCGGCGCAGGTCATTATTGAGAGAGCCCATCGGGCATTACGACCTAAGCCATCTCGAGACGAACCTCCCAGAGATGTTATCTGCGGTCTGCTCAATTTTTTGGACACGTCTGCCATTCTCTCGGCTGCACGAGTGATTCCCGACTTGGCATTTGAGGATAGCAAGATACTGGTCTTCCAGGATCTAGCTGCCAGCACCCTGGCCAAAAGACGGCTGCTGAAGCCCTTGACCGAAGCTTTGAGGCTAAGGAAGATACCCATGCGATGGCTGTTCCCGTTCGGCCTGGCGATCCTGAGGGAGGGTCGACAGATCACTATCAGGACGCCAGAAGATCTCGCTAAAGCCTGGCCGAAAATAGGCATGGAGAAAATCGACATACCGGACTGGATGCCGATACAGCGAGATGTCCCGACATGCGAGGTCCCTGATCCGCATACTTGGCAGAAACCCCGGAAGTTTAAGGCCCCACGTAGCAACACGAGGAGAGGGTTTGGACAGCAACTGGAAGCCCCATGAGTCCGTTCGGGGCCCCCGCTAGAGGGGATTTGACCACTTTATATCCTTTACTTTTTGGCTAAGTTGTTATAAGATTTATGCCCTGTCATTGTGTTGTTATGATGTTCATCAGCACGTACACCCTCCTTTTATGGCACAAGATTTGTAGATTATATGGAAGTCTGTGTTCTCTCTTAACATTGAATGAGGTTGGTTTCCTCGTTTCACCCCCCTTGCAACTCTGTAGTCGGGCCACGACATCTTAAGACAAGGGACATCCTCTGTGGGATAGGAGGTTCCCCCTTAACAGGTTCCCGACCGCTGGCCGTAAATATACGGCCAGCGGTCAGGGTCTCTAAAGTCCGGCGTATAGTATATATACGGCCGCACTTCAGAGACTGTGCACGCGCGATCGCGTGCACACAGCTCTATGCCCTGGCTGTTGCTAACAGCCATGGGCACTGGGCAGAATGTCAGGGGTCAATCTTTTGGCCCCTGAACATGTGATCGCTGTGACAACCAATCACAGCGATCACATGCATTTCTGCTTAGAAAACAGTGTGCACGCGATCGCGTGCACACAGCCCTGTGCCCTCGCTGTTACCAACAGCTCTGGGCACTGGGCAGAGTATCAGGGACCAATCTGATGGTCCCTGAACATGTGGTCGCTGTGACAACCAATCACAGCGATCACATGCATTTCTGCTTATAAAACAGTGTGCACGCGATCGCGTGCACACAGCCCTGTGCCCGCGATCGCGTGCACACAGCCCTGTGCCCTCGCTGTTACCAACAGCTCTGGGCACTGGGCAGAGTATCAGGGACCAATCTGATGGTCCCTGAACATGTGGTCGCTGTGAAAATCACAGCGACCACATTTGTTTTATTTTGAGTTTTCTGGCAGTAAATCTCCTGCCTCTTTTCTTCTCCTCAAATATTGTTTCAGTTTGAGGAGAAAAAGAGACTCGGGAGAATTGCTGCCAGAAGATTACAGTGAAAAAAAAACAAACAGTTACACTATAAAACATTCTCTGTATAGATAGATTTCTATCTATCTATACAATCTATCTATCTATCTATACAATCTATCTATCCATCTATCTTTTTTTCTATCTATCTACCTTTCTTTCTTTTATTCTATTAGAATAGGCAGGTAGGGAGTATATAATTATATATATATCCACATATATATAATATATATAGCAATAGCGGTTTATTTTTTTGTTAGCGGTAGTGTAGATATATATAGCAGTTAGGCCCCATGCACACGACAGCAAAAAACCTCCGTTTTTGCGGACCGCAACTGCGGTCCGCAAAAACTGAGCCATTCACTTTCATTGAACGCTGACACCTTTCAGTAGCACTACGGAAGGGTGTCAGTGCCGTGGAAATGTTCCGGGAATTATGGAACATGTCCGTTCTTTCGCATTTTGCGGGCCGTGCTCCCATACTTTGTATGGGAGCACGGCCCGAAAATGCGGCTGTCAGTCAGCGGCCGGCCGTGCCCGCGATCGCGGACAGCAATTGCGGGCACGGTCGTGTGCATGGGGCCTTAGTTTGTGTGTTTTATAAAAAAAATAAAAAAATAAAATTTGTTTAGTTAGTGTTAGTGTTAGTTACGTTATGGCGAGGAAGTTGTTTAGCGCCGAGGAGGCATACGCCATGCTGTGGTCTGAGTCGGAGACCGCATCAGAGATGGCGTTCGAGATGGAACCTGTTTTAGGTAGTGACGATGACAGCGTCACTTCAGGTTCATCTTCAGGGGACGTTGTCCCTGATGCAGTCGAAACTGCAGAACATGAAAGCGCAGGGCCAAGTAGCGCTGTAGCACGGGACAGCCTGGTCCCTCCAGTCCAGGCTCTTGTATGGGCACCTGCCCCATCTTTTGGGCCTAGAATCCACGGATTTACTGCCACTCCTGGCATAACCGTGGACAATACAAATTTTGTCCAAATGGATTACTTCCATTTATTTATAACGGACGACATCCTAAATCAGATTGTCCACGAAACAAATTTATATGCCACGCAATATATAAGGCAGAAACCTTCATCCACCCATGCCAGAGATTGGACGCCCACCAATTTGCAGGAATTAAAAAAAAATTTGGGGCTCACCCTAAATATGGGTATTGTCAAAAAGCCCTCCATTAGGTCTTACTGGTCAACAAGACCCGCCCAAGCCACCCCAGTATATTCTGCAGTAATGCCCAGGTCTCGTTATGAGACAATAATGAGGTTCCTCCACTTCAATGACAACGCACAGGCCCCCCCAAGTACCGATGCAAACCGGGATCGGTTGTTCAAAATAAGACCACTGATAAATTCCCTGAATAATTTATTTCTGCAACTCTACACCCCTGAGCAGAATGTAAGTGTGGACGAGCAGATATTTTGGAAGTGTTATAGAAACTCTGTTGAGTTTTGTAAAACCAGCTTTGAAAAAAAGCGATATGTGAAATAATCTTCTTCTATCGTCCGCCCTCCTACATCTCTATGTGATAAATAAGGCCACATATTTGGTATCCCCGTGCACGGGAGAAGTGGCAGAATGTGAACGGAGATTAATTTTGACCGTGGTCTATGCCGTGTGTGAAAAATGCTGGTATAAACTGACGCATTTGCTAAAAAATTGCTAATTTTATTTTGTTCCATCTTATTCAAGAAACTTTCAGAAGAAAACTGGACTGTCTAAAAATATGATAAACCCCTTGAAGGAAACCTTGTGGGGTCTACTTGTGCGAATGAAGTCATTTATGGGGTGATTCTAATGTTTCAGCAGCATTAGGCCCCCCAGAAAACAGTATGCGGCTATAAAATCAAATGCAAAATTCCTGGACCAAAAAGCCTCCTTTTATGCCAAGCCCTGGCACATGCCCGCACAGTAAATAAGGCACACATATTTGGTATCCCCATGCACGGGAGAAGTGGAAGAATGTGAAAGGAGATGAATTTTGACCGTGGTCTATACCGTGTGTGAAAAATGCTAGCATAAACCGACGCAATTGTTAAATTCTTGCATTTTTTTCCAATTTTGCCCACTTTAGAGAAAAAAAAAATAATTATATATACTGACAAATGCCACTAAAACAAAGCCCTATCTGTCCTTTAAAAAGAGTGTAAAATTCAAAGATGAACTTTATTCACCTGCTGAGTTATAGTCATCTAAAGAAGCGCATAGCAAAATTGTGAAATTTGCTCTGGTCATTTAGCTGTAAAACAGCCTTGTCCTTAACCGGTTAATACCTTTTTGCCTATGGAATGTCGTTGCCTCACTACATCTTTTTCTATTTTTTCTTTTGTATATAGTTCTATGTGTGTTTTGCATCTCTCCGGTGTTCACGCCTACATTGTATTATGAAGCTAATTGTTTTCTGAATGGGTCATGGCCCCGATTACTTTCTTGACACTGAATGTAAATGGGTTTGGGACACCGCAAAAGAGGTCTCAGGTGTTCAAAATGTTTAAACAGGATAAGCCGGACGTCTTGATGTTGCAGGAGACTCATTTCCGCCATGAGAGGTTACCCCGCTTGCCGTTGTCCTCGTACAGCCAGTGGTTCCATAGTACCCATACATCGGCCTCTAGAGGTGTGACTGTAGGTATTCATAAAGATTTTCCATTTAAAGTAGAAGTTTCAAAGGCTGACCCGGCGGGCCGATATATTTTTCTTAAGGGTTCTCTCTGCAACACCAAGATGACTATAGCATGTTTGTATGCCCCCAATGATAAACAGATTCCGTGGTTGCTTAAGACATTACGTATACTTAAGAGTTTTGGGGAGGGGATGTCAGTTGTGGGAGGGGATCTAAATGTGGCGCTGGAACCTGATCTCGACTCTACTTCGACCGCCCGTGTGTTCACTCATCGAGCTATGCACAAACTTAAATTGATGTTATATAACTGCCAGCTAACGGATGTATGGCGTCTCTCCCATCCACAGGAAAGAGACTATACATTTTATTCACATCGACATAAAGTATATCGCAGACTAGACTACATCTTTATGTCTACGCCGTGCCTTTCAAATTTGCAGTCAACTTCCATAGGGCATATTACAGTTTCAGATCATGCCCCGGTGCTGGCTACAATACATGTTCGAGATCTGCCGGTCAGATCTTGGTCATGGCGGCTTAATGACACGATACTCTCAGATGAGGTGCACACGGGGGTCTTGGGTGCGAAATTGGAGGAATATTTTTGTCTAAATAGTACACCTGATGTAACAGTGCCAGTAATATGGGAAGCCCATAAAGCATTTATCCGAGGTGAATTCATTGCATTATGCTCTCGTTTGAAGAAGGATAGGAATAAGAAAATGCAGTCTTTGCTGGCGCAGATCTCGGCTCTTGAACGACTACACCAGCAAACTCTGACAGCTCCATTACGCAAGGAATTGGACTCCCTCCGTCATAATCTTAAAGATATGCTAAATATACAGGCAGCAAAGGCCTTTCAGAGACTCAAATGTCGTATATATTTACATGGGGACAGGGGCTCAAAATTGATGTCCAAAATGCTCAAGACTCAAACGGAGAAATCCTTTGTTTCCTCTGTTAAGACTGCCTCGGGTCAGCGGGTTTCTACCACTCCTCAAGTGGCCGAAGCCTTTAGACAGTTCTACGCTAACTTATACAATCTAGACGCTCAAGGTCCAGCGAGTTCATTAGCCTCAGCACACGAAGACAGAGAGGTGGCGGTTCGGTCTTTCCTCAGCAAACTGACTTTTCCCCAATTATCAGATAGTGAAAATACATCCCTATTGGCCCCCTTCACGATAGAAGAGTTGCAGACCAGTTTAACTAGCATACCCTCGGGGAAATGTCCAGGGCCAGATGGACTACCCATCACGTATTACAAAAAATTTAGTAGCATACTTCTCCCACACTTTCTGGAGGTGTGTAATTCTCTCCTGAGTGGTTCTTCCCTCCCGCCGCAGGCTCTGGAAGCCTTCATTACTCTCATTCCAAAAGAAGGAAAGAGTCCTGATGACTGTGCAAGCTATAGGCCGATTTCACTGTTAAACACAGATGTGAAGTGGTGGGCCAAACTACTGGCTAGCAGAATAGCTAAATTTTTACCGAAATTGATAGCAGAAGAGCAGGTGGGTTTTGTTCCGCGGCGGGAAGGGAAGAATAACATCACTAGAGTTATTAATGCGATACACCTCGCGCGAAGGAAGAGGGTTCCTCTTGTCCTTTTAGGAACTGACGCTGAAAAGGCCTTCGATAGGGTCGACTGGAGGTTTATTCAAAGTGCCTTAGAAAAATTTAAGTTTCCCCAGCCCTTTATAAGTGCCATATTCTCCCTATACTCAAAGCCTTCAGCCAAAATTAGAGTAAATGGAATATTGTCAGCCCCTTTCTTCATAAAAAATGGCACCAGACAGGGCTGTCCTCTCTCCCCGGCTCTTTTTATTTTGGCCCTAGAGCCACTGTTATTATATATTAGACAGCATGAAGAGGTTAGAGGATTGAAGGTAGGGGCGGTAGAGCATAAAATTGCAGCATTCGCTGATGATCTCCTTTTATTTATCACCAACCCACTGTCGGCTCTGCCGCACCTACTGACGCTGTTCGATAAGTTTGGTTTCGTTTCCAACTTCAAAATAAATCTTAGCAAGTCGGAAGCGTTAAATATCAATGTCTCCTCCCGGATCATTCTTAAACTGCAAAATTGCACCCCCTTCAGGTGGCCATCCGGGGCTATAAAATTTCTGGGGGTTATGATTCCTGCTGACCTGAGGGAGCTCTTTAGTCTCAATTATAAAGCCCTTTTTGCTAAGATCCGTAAGCAATTGTTATCCATGAGAATCCCGTTTATGTCGTGGTTTGGTAGGAAGAACTTACTCGCCACTTATATACTTCCGCAGATTACGTATCTGGTGTGTGCTTTACCTATAGAGGTTCCGAAGAACTACTTCAGGAATTTCAAATCCCTGTTCATTTCCTTTTTATGGGGCTCTAAGAGATCCAGACTAGCATACTCCTTCCTGATACAAAAGAAGGAGCAAGGGGGCATCTCCTTACCGGATCTGGAAACTTATTTTATAGCGAACCATTTAGCCCGCTGGACGCAACTGGCAGACGGGGGTAATACCTCTCTGTCTGTGGTTATGGAAAGATCCCTCATGGGACCAGAGATGTTGGGATTGCTATGGGTTCGATCTGCCTCGTACTCCTCAAAGGGATACTTGAGCCCAATCACTAAGGGAACGATGGCGGTGTGTCACACGGCAAAAGCCTTGAATATGTCAAAACAGCTCCTCTCGCCTCTTGCTCCTTTGAGTGTCTTGCCCTCATATTTGGGTAGACCGTCCGATAGAACAGCGGATTTTTGGAGGTGCTTAAATAAGGTACAAGTATCTGAATTGTGGGAACTAGATGGGCCGCCCGACTTGCAATCGGTTTTTAAGGGACGGGATCTGAAGCAACCAAACGCACTACAAATGGCAGATTATACAACTACCATTGGTATGTTCAAAGCTCAATCACCTCCTTTAAGAGTAGACCCGACCTGGCTAGAAAATTACATATTATTACCGGCCACCCCGTCTAAAGTTCTGTCTAAATTGTATAAAGGCATTCTATTGGAGACATCTTCGCAAAAACCTCATTTTGTGAGACAATGGGAAAGGGAGTTGGGCTTGTCTCTCTCCAAAGAGGAAGTAGGGTTTATATTGAAAGCCGCTCAGGGGTTTTCTAAGTGTGTACGTATACAAGAAAATTCCTACAAGCTGGTAACACGTTGGTACCGAACTCCGGACTTCCTATTTTCTATAGGTTTAGTCTCTGATAATTTATGTTGGAGGTGCCGAGAGGGTCCGGGCACCTTCCTTCACATCTGGTGGTCGTGCCCCAAGATATTAAGCTATTGGAGGGGGGTTGAAAAAATAATAAATTCTGTCTGTTCCACAAATATTACACTAACATCTGCACTGATACTACTCTGGTTGCCAATACCTGATTTTACGCCATCTGTACACAGTCTTCCGACCCACATGATCTCTGCTGCTAAATTGCTAGTGCCTACCTTTTGGAGACAGTCTAACCCACCGACGGTGGAGATATGGTTAGATAAAATGCAGCAGATATGTAGATTGGAGGAAATGGCTGCCTGGATAAACCATTCAAGGGAGAGATATCTGAAGATATGGAAACCATGGCTGGTCCGGGAGGTGGGGGGGTCATAAGAACAAGCGAGACCCGCCTGCCAGCTCTTCCTCACGAGTAGATTGGGTGCGGTTGGTACTTCCGGATGATCGGGAGTAGGGGTGCGAAGGGACATGATATATGATATACGATAGGTGGACAGGAGGGGAGAATGTACCATGTGTGTTATATTTTCCGTATGCATTCTTTGAGTCTGGCCTACACTGTATCCATAAACACTGTCTCCACAACTCAGCACAATTCTGTTATTCACGTCATGTTATAAATTAAGAGACCTTTTAAATTCAAGTCAAGTTGAGTCCTATTTGCATATTTTCAACCATTGTAATGTGGCAATGTGACATAAAGGCGTGACACCGGAGGATGCTACTACCATGTTCTTATTTTCCTGTATTATGTCTTAGCTATTTTGTACTCTTACTGAGATGCATGTCAGTTCAGGGTCTCTTGTGGGTTAGCTTGTATTGTGAGGATGGTGTTTCCTTTGCGATGTCTATCTGACGTCATTTTCAGAGAGTTGTAATGATACCCAAGACCTGTATTCTTGCTTTGTTTTCATTTTGCAAACCCTGATACCTGACTTGTATTGTATCGTATGATGTCTTCCCTTGTATGTTTTGTGTACCAGTTTAATAAAAAGAGATTTTGCAAAAAAAAAAAAACAAATCACACATACACATATATGGTATCCCCGCGATCGTAACAACTTGACCAATAAAATGAACACATTAATTAAACCGCCGGATGAACGACGTCCAAAAAAACCGCAAAAGACAACAGCAAAATTCTCTCTTTTCTCCCATTCCCCCCATAAAAAATTAAATAAAAGTTAATCTATAAGTCCTATGTACCCCAAAATAGTACTAATGAAAACTACACATTGGCCCGCAAAAATCAAGCCCGGATACTGCCACATCGACAGAAAAATAAAAACGTTACGTCTCTTGGAACGCGGCGATGCAAAAACAAGTAATTTTTTTCTAAAAGGGGTTTTATTGTGCAAATGTAGGAAAACATATAAAACCCTTACATATTTGGTATCCCCGTAATCGTGCCGACCCATAGAATAAAATTAACATGTTATTTAGGCTGCATAGTAAACGGCGTAAATTTATAACGTGAAAATTAATGCTGGAATAGCTGCTTATTTTCAATTCTCTCCTAAAATAAAGTTAATAAAAGTTAATCAATATATTGTAAGCATCTAAAAATGGTGCAATTACAAAATACAACTCGTCCCGCAAAAAACAAGCCCTTATACGGCGATGTCGACGGAATAAAAAAAAAGTTACGACTCTTGGAATGCGATCGTGAGAAATCAAAAAATAATCCTTGGTCATTAACGTGCAAAATGGCCCGGTCATTAAGGGGTTAAAGAGGTTTTCCGAGTTAACACTTTTATGCGTCAGTGCTTTTAACCTCTGAATGTGATTACATTTGTCGTGCACTTACTGTATTAAAATTGGCCCCATTTCCTGATGCTGGTATGGGGCACATGACTGGTGACGTCACTCTCTTTGCCCCCTCAGTTTACGAGCCGTATACCTATCACATGATCGAACAAATATCTGCCTGGTAGATGGCACGTCACTAGTGGCGTGCTGTGTATGGGCTTTTCTGTTATACAGCCAGGAACGCCCATGCGCGGTCCCTGCTGTTCTCTCGCTTAACAAGCGGACAAGCGAGAGAACAGTAGGGACCGCGCATGCGCATTCCCGGATGTAAAAGCCCATACATGGCACATCAATAGTGACGTGCTGTCTACCAGGCAGATTCTTTAAATAGTTTGACCACGGCAACATCGGGAAACGGGGAGAATTTTGATACACTAAATGCATTACAAATGTAATCACATTCAGAGGTTAAAAGCACTGACGCATAAAAGTGTTAACTCAGAAAACCCCTTTAACCCATAGGCTAGAATAATATCCGGTTAGCGGATACTTCATGAAAAGGGTCATGAGAGTTCATGATATATACGTTAAACGGATATCATTATAGACTACGGGTGACAGATGCCAGTGTTAGGCATCTGTCAGAACCTACGTTTAATGTATACGGTGGCAATTTTTCTTGGTGTATACGGCAAAGTTAGGCCAAAAAATGTGATGTAAGTCTAATGTGAGGTTGCTTAAAGGGTTATTCCGATCACAGAATGTGGTGGCATATCCCTGTGCTATGCTACCACTTTCTGATTTGTGGGGGTCCGAATGCTGGGACCCACACTGATCCTGAGGGTGAAAGGGCCGCTGGTTTAGTGCTGCTGCTCATTCACAGTCTTTCCCTACATAACGGGTGGATGGTTGGAGCAGTGAAGTAGTTACCTATGACAACCAATCAGATTCCAGCTCTCATTATTCAAAGACCCTTTGTAAAATGAAAGCAGCGACTTGATTGGTTGCCATGGGCAACTACTCCCACTTTTCCTTTGCACAATGTGTATTGCAGTATATTGTCTATACAGAAATATTTTAGGCTATACAGGGAATATGGAGTATTGGTCTTCTAGTAATAATGCTATTAACAATGGGGCAGTTTAATAAAAACGGTTTAACAGTAAAACTGTCCTTGTTGCCCAAAGCAACCAATCACAGCGCAGCTTTCATTTTTCCAAAGCAGGTTAAGAAATAAAAGCTGAGCTCTGATTGGTTGCTATGGGCCACAAGGACAGTTTTACTAAACAGTTTTAAAAAAATAGTCCCCAATACATGTTATTTATATCTGACAGACCTCTTTATATTAGAGTATTTATAAGCACTGAGAAAGTGGGAGCAATAGTCCCCATTGAATGGCCCCCTTATTTCCCTATTGGGGCAGACAGAAAGTGCACACTGTATGACACCTTAATTTATGGCTCTGCTGAATATAAGGTTATAAGGAGCATGTTAAATGTATACTTTTTTTTAACATAGCAGTCTATGGGCGATGGATGGCTGACGGATTTCTCTGATTGATGTCATTCATTGGCCATAAACTCCCATGTTAAAAAACGTATACGTTTAATGCATACAGTGAAGGAAATAAGTATTTGATCCCTTGCTGATTTTGTAAGTTTGCCCACTGTCAAAGACATGAACAGTCTAGAATTTTTAGGCTAGGTTAATTTTACCAGTGAGAGATAGATTATATAAAAAAAAAAAAAATGAAAATCACATAGTCAAAATTATATCTATTTATTTGCATTGTGCACAGAGAAATAAGTATTTGATCCCTTTGGCAAACAAGACTTAATACTTGGTGGCAAAACCCTTGTTGGCAAGCACAGCAGTCAGACGGTTTTTGTAGTTGATGATGAGGTTTGCACACATGTTAGATGGAATTTTGGCCCACTCCTCTTTGCAGATCATCTGTAAATCATTAAGATTTCGAGGCTGTCGCTTGGCAACTCGGATCTTCAGCTCCCTCCATAAGTTTTAGATGGGATTAAGGTCTGGAGACTGGCTAGGCCACTCCATGACCTTAATGTGCTTCTTTTTGAGCCACTCCTTTGTTCCCTTGGCTGTATGTTTCGGGTCATTGTCGTGCTGGAAGACCCAGCCACGGGCCATTTTTAATGTCCTGGTGGAGGGAAGGAGGTTGTCACTCAGGATTTGACGGTACATGGCTCCATCCATTCTCCCATTGAATCGATGATGTAGTCCTGTGCCCTTAGCAGAGAAACACCCCCAAAACATAATGTTTCCACCTCCATGCTTGACAGTGGGGACGGTGTTCTTTGGGTCATAGGCAGCATTTCTCTTCCTCCAAACACGGCGAGTTGAGTTAATGCCAAAGAGCTCAATTTTAGTCTCATCTGACCACAGCACCTTCTCCCAATCACTCTCAGAATCATCCAGATGTTCATTTGCAAACTTCAGACGGGCCTGTACATGTGCCTTCTTGAGCAGGGGGACCTTGCGGGCACTGCAGAATTTTAATCCATTACGGCGTAATGTGTTACCAATGGTTTTCTTGGTGACTGTGGTCCCAGCTGCCTTGAGATCATTAACAAGTTCCCCCCGTGTAGTTTTTGGCTGAGCTCTCACCTTCCTCAGGATCAAGGATACCCCACGAGGTGAGATTTTGCATGGAGCCCCAGATCGATGTCGATTGACAGTTATTTTGTATGTCTTCCATTTTCTTACTATTGCACCAACAGTTGTCTCCTTCTCACCCAGCGTCTTACTTATGGTTTTGTAGCCCATTCCAGCCTTGTGCAGGTCTATGATCTTGTCCCTGACATCCTTAGAAAGCTCTTTGGTCTTGCCCATGTTGTAGAGGTTAGAGTCAGACTGATTAATTGAGTCTGTGGACAGGAGTTTTTTATACAGGTGACCATGTAAGACAGCTGTCTTTAATGCAGGCACCAAGTTGATTTGGAGCGTGTAACTGGTCTGGAGGAGGCTGAACTCTTAATGGTTACATAGTTACATAGTTACATAGTTAGTACGGCTGAAAAAAGACACATGTCCATCAAGTTCAACCAAGGGAAGGGAAAAGGGAAGGAAAAATTTCTACACATAGGAGCTAATATTTTTTTGTTCTAGGAAATTATCTAACCCTTTTTTAAAGCCATCTACTGTCCCTGCTGTGACAGCTCCTGCGGTAGACTATTCCATAGATTCACAGTTCTCACTGTAAAGAAGCCTTGTCGCCTCTGCAGCTTGAACCTTTTTTTCTCCAGACGGAGGGAGTGCCCCCTTGTTTTTTGAGGGGGTTTTACAAGGAACAGGATATCACCATATTTTTTGTATGTGCCATTAATATATTTATATAAGTTAATCATGTCCCCCCTTAGTCGTCTTTTTTCAAGGCTAAATAGGTTTAATTCTTTCAATCTTTCCTCATAACTTAAATTCTCCATGCCCCTAATTAGCTTCGTTGCTCTTCTTTGTATTTTTTCCAACTCCAGGGCATCCTTTCTATGAACTGGAGCCCAGAACTGGACTGCATATTCTAGATGAGGCCTCACTAATGCTTTGTAAAGTGGTAATATTACATCCCTGTCCCGCGAGTCCATGCCTCTTTTAATACACGACAATATCCTGCTGGCCTTTGAAGCAGCTGATTGACACTGCATGCTGTTATTGAGTTTATGATTTACAAGTACACCCAGATCCTTCTCAACAAGTGAATCCGCCAGTGTAGCTCCCCCTAGGACATATGATGCATGCAGGTTGTTGGTACCCAGATGCATAACTTTACATTTATCTACATTAAACTTCATCTGCCAAGTGGACGCCCAAACACTTAGTTTGTTTAAATCTGCCTGTAATTCATGAACATCTTCCATAGTCTGAACTATATTGCATAGCTTGGTGTCATCTGCAAAAATAGAAATAGTGCTATTAATCCCATCCTCTATATCATTAATAAATAAGTTGAATAGTAGGGGTCCCAGCACTGAACCCTGGGGTACACCACTTATAACCGGTGACCATTCAGAGTAGGAATCATTGACCACAACTCTCTGGATACGGTCCTTGAGCCAATTCTCAATCCAATTACAAACTATATTTTCTAAACCTATAGTCCGTAATTTACCCATTAGGCGTCTATGGGGGACAGTGTCAAATGCCTTTGCAAAGTCCAAAAACACTAAATCCACAGCGGCCCCTCTGTCTAGACTTCTGCTCACCTCTTCATAAAAACAGATTAGGTTAGTTTGACAACTTCTGTCCTTAGTAAAACCGTGCTGGCTGTCACTTATAATGCTATTTATTGTCACATAATCCTGTATATAGTCCCTCAATAGCCCCTCAAACATTTTCCCCACGATGGATGTTAAGCTTACTGGTCTATAATTACCCGGGGAAGACATAGAGCCCTTTTTGAAAATAGGCACCACATTTGCCCTGCGCCAGTCCCTTGGCACTATACCAGTCACTAGAGATTCTCTGAATATTATGAAAAGGGGGACAGAAATAACTGGACTAAGCTCTTTAAGAACTCTAGGGTGTAACCCATCTGGTCCCGGGGCCTTGTGCACATTTATTTTATTTAATTTAGCTTGGACCATCTCTACATTCATCCAAGTATATCAACTGATATATTAACAGCACTGGCACCGGCTACATCAGCTGCTCCTTCTTCAGTTGTATATACAGAGCTAAAGAACCCATTTAGTAACTCTGCCTTCTCTTGATCCCCTGTGATCAACTCCCCATTACCATTATCTAGGGGTCCCACATGTTCAGACCTGGGCTTTTTTGCATTTATATGCTTGAAGAATTTTTTGGGATTTGTTTTACTATCCTTGGCCACCTGCCTTTCATTTTGTATTTTTGCTAATTTTATTACATTTTTACAGATTTTATTAAGCTCCTTATATTTTACAAAGGCTACAGCTGTACCCTCAGATTTGTATTTTTTAAATGCCCTTTTTTTGTCATGTATTGCCCCTTTCACAGAATGTGTAAGCCATGTGGGGTTTAATTTGAGTCGTTTATACTTGTTACCTGTAGGAATAAATTTTGCACTATAATAACTCAAAGTAGATTTGAAAATCTCCCATTTATCATTTGTTCCATTATTTGACATTAGTTCTTCCCAGTCTATATCCTGAATTGCAGCCCTCATCCTGGGGAAATTGGCTTTCTTAAAATTAAATGTTTTTGCCCTCCCAGCCTGTGTTTGTTTTTTACAGTATAGGTAAAATGTAACTATATTATGATCACTGTTACCGAGGTTTTCACGAACATTGACATTCCCAACAAGATCTGCATTATTAGAAATGACCAGATCCAACAGAGCTTCACCTCTAGTCGGGTCTTCCACAAACTGGCCCATAAAATTTTCCTGCAACAGGTTGAGGAAATGTCTCCCCTTTGCAGTTGAAGCCGAACCATGACACCAATTAATATCCCGGAAATTAAAATCTCCCATTATCACTACAGTACCCGCCTGTGCAGCCCGCTCCATCTGTTTATATATCTGACCTTCCATCTCCTCAGTTATATTGGGGGGTCTATAGATTACACCAAAAGTAATTTTTTCAGTGTTTACCTCCCTTTCTAGTTCCACCCACAAGGTTTCAAGCTCCTCACAATCTTCACCCACTATTGTCTCTTTCACACTCGCCTTCATATCGCTTCTCACATACAGACATACACCACCACCTTTCCTATTTGTCCTGTCTTTCCGAAAAAGTGTAAAACACTGTAGATTTACAGCCCAGTCATGTGAAGAGTCCAGCCATGTTTCAGCAACACCAACTATATCTATATTTTCTTCCAGTATCAAGGCCTCCAGCTCCCCCATTTTGCTTGCTAGACTTCTGGCATTTGTGAACATACACTTTAACTTGCCTGTCAGTTTTTCACTTTTATTATCAGAAATGTGATTTGACATTAATCGGGCCTTTTTATTTACACTGATGTTTTGTAACGAAAGGATCTCCTTATCCTGTTGTCTAGTCCTCTCCCCACATTCTGTTTCTCCCCCCACCAATATAGTCTGACCCCTCTCTAACCTGGCTACCCCTTTTTTTTCTACATTGACCTCCGTCCTCAGCCCTAGTTTAAATACTCCGCCACCCCAGCTAGAATTCTCTCCCCCAGCACAGCGGACCCCCTTCCATTTAGGTGCAAATCATCTGCAGAATACAGTTTGTACCCCAATGAAAAGTCAGCCCAGTGCTCTAGGAACCCAAATCCTTCTCCTCTACACCAAGACTTCAGCCATGCATTTAACTCCCTGAGCTCCCGCTGTCTTTCCTGTGATGCGCATGGCACAGGCAGTATTCCTGAGAATACAACTTTGGAGGTCCTTCCCTTCAGCTTGTAGCCTAGTTCTTTAAAATTATTCTTAAGGCTCCTCCACCTACCATTTATTCTGTCGTTGGTACCGACATGGACCACGACAGCTGGATCATCACCAGCCCCTCCCAGCAATTTGTCCACCCGTTCCACCACATGCCGAACCCTGGCACCAGGGAGACAGCAAACCATTCGGTTGAGGTGGTCTTGGCGACAAATTATTCTATCCGTCTTCCTGATTATAGAATCCCCTACGACTATCAATTGTCTTGGCTTACCTGCATTACCATCCCGCCGACTACTAGCTGGGCTGTTCTCCCGGCTGTTAGGGAGATCAGTATCCACTAGGGCTGCCATTTCTGAGACTGACACCCCCGCATCATCACCCAACTTGGCAATTTTGCCTGGAATGTCAGAAACTGGATCGGCCTTCCTTGTCTTTGACCCCTTTCTACTGCCCCTAACTACATTAACCCAGCTACTTACCTGATCCTGCTCACCCATGTCTTCACCCTCCAGTTGTAACCCACTAACTGCATGCTCTGTGAGCAGCAAGCTCCGCTCAAAATTGTCTATCCTCCTCAGTGTTGCATTCTGCTCCTCCAGATCTCTAATACGAGATTCCAGGTGAACAACATGCTCACATCTGCCACAGAGATATTCACCCTGGAACTCCGGCTCCAGTCGTGCATACATATGGCAAACTGTGCACTGAAGAAAACCTCCAATCTTGCTATCCATTATCCAAGTTACAAAAAAACAGCAAACAGGTGTTAATCAAAAATAAAAAGAAGTAGAAGAGCACTTACTGGGGCTTTAACTCCTCTTTTCAACTCCGGTTTTTGGAACTCCACTTGATATACAAACCACTTGTTTTTTTCAAACCACAGAGCAGGCTGGTAGGGGATCAAATACTTATTTCTCTGTGCACAATGCAAATAAATATATATAATTTTGACAATGTGATTTTCTTTTTTTTTTTTTAATATATAATCTATCTCTCACTGGTAAAATTAACCTAGCCTAAAAATTCTAGACTGTTCATGACTTTGACAGTGGGCAAACGTACAAAATCAGCAAGGGATCAAATACTTATTTCCTTCACTGTATGTTTTTAACTGGATGGATGTTATGTCTACGTTTTCTTAACATGGAAGTCAACGAGTGACGGATGGTTGACGGATGGTCTGTTTAACATTTCGCACCATATATCTCAGGTTATGTCGGATTTAGACTCTGTTCACATTGGCCTCTGTAGCTGATTCCGTTTTTGTGGAATAAAACAGCACAGCATGCTGCACTATTTTGTCAGACAAAATGGTGGACACTCTGACAGAAACTCAACAGTACCCATTAAATTGAATGGGTTCCGTCGCGCGCCGTAAGTGTCCGTGATGCAATGGCTCCGGCACTTCAGTTTTTTTGTTCTGTTTCTATGACGGGTCAGGAGAACGGAAAAACGTAGCGCAGATGTGAATGAAGCCTAATTTATACAATTTGTCATGATACCAAATTTTTATACAATCTTGCACCATCCTGTAAAAAAACTTATACGTTAAACATATGTTTTTTAACATGGGGTCTTTGAGCGACAGATTCCTCTGATAAATTAAATCCATCACCCATTCATCACTTCCATGTTAAAAAAACCTATACGTTTAATGTATACGTTTTTACCTGGATGGCTGTGACATAGACTTTTTTTTACCATGGGAGTCTATGAGTGACGGATGGCTGACAGATGGCGTGTTTGTTTAACATCTTGCGCCATATATCTCGGGTTATGTCGGATTTAGGACTTGTTCAAATTTGCGTCAGAGGCTCCGTTAGGGGCATCCGTCTCAGATTCCGTTGCTTTTGTGGAACAAAATAGCTATTTTGTCCGGGAAAACGGCAGACACCATGACGGAAACTCGACAGAACCCATTAAAGTCAATGACTTCCGTTGCGAGCCGTCAGTTTCTGTTATTTCGTTGTTCTGCTCTTATGACAAAGCAGATCAACGGTAAAACCCGAGCGCAGATGTGAACAGAGCCTTAGAGAAAAAGTATAGGAGGACAAATCTGGACGCGCCTATAGGAAATTATGGCTGGATGAAACTTCGGGGGCGGTTTATTATATTATTACCATCTAATCACCGTCTTTCTTGGCACCGGCGACACATGATTAGCTCATTGTTTTAATATTATCAACATGTTTTCTTACAAAAGGCGTATTGCAATAAGTAAACAGAGCAGTACTAGAGGATGGAAGATGACAGTGTGACATGAGAAGCGGAGATGCCGATTAAAACCGGGGCTCACGTTGTGTAACACTTCACGTTCCGTCTCTGGAACACCGTGTAGCGCTGACTGTGCAGACATGAGAACACAAGCCGCCTCAGTTCAGGATTCATTCATTGCAGTTGCCTGAGTTGGGCGAGAGCTCTCCCCTGTGACGGAAAAGTTAATTTTTTTTAAACTTTATTTTACAGCGGATATAGATTACACCGGTAGGAAAATGACGGACTGTGGTTCTGGATTTAACCCCTTGCTAACAAAACAGACCTATTATGAGAGTGTAAACTGCGGCAGGTTCAATCAAGACCTAATGCTACCCTTCTCCAGATACTTGTCTATTAACTAACATTGTATTATATTAATACTTCATTATAATCCCATAAACAAAAATAGTCTCCACATGCCCCTACATCCACAATGTTTTATAACATGCTGGTATAACCTGGGTATCTTCTGCATATAATGATATATGTATAGCTGGTTTAAGTTATACATCTGCTTGTATATAGTGATATGGAGCATGCTGGTATAACCTGGGTATAATCTGTATATAATGATATATGTACAGCTGGTATAAGTTATACATCTTCTTGTATATAGTGATATGCAGCATGCTGGTATAACCTGGGCATCTTCTGTATATAATTATATATGTACAGCTGGTATAAATTATACATCTTCTTGTATATAGTGATATGGAGCATGCTGGTATAACTTGGGTATCTTCTGTATATAATTATATATGTACAGTTGGTATAAGTTATACATTTTCTTGTATATAGTGATATGGTGCATGCTGGTATAACCTGGGTATAATTTGTATATAATGATATATGTACAGCTGGTATAAGTTATACATCTTCTTGTATATAGTGATATTGAGCATGCTGGTATAACTTGGGTATCTTCTGTATATAATTATATATGTACAGCTGATATAAGTTATACATCTTCCTGTATATAGAGATATGGAGCATGCTGGTATAACCTGGGTATCTTCTGTATATATTTATATATGTACCGCTGGTATCAATTATACATCTTCTTATATATAGTGATATGGAGCATGCTGGTATAACCTGGGTATCTTCTGTATATAAATATATATGTACCGCTGGTATAAGTTAAACATCTTCTTGTATATAGTGATATGGAGCATGCTGGTATAACCTGGGTATCTTCTGTATATATTTATATATGTACCGCTGGTATCAATTATACATCTTCTTATATATAGTGATATGGAGCATGCTGGTATAACCTGGGTATCTTCTGTATATAAATATATATGTACCGCTGGTATAAGTTAAACATCTTCTTGTATATAGTGATATGGAGCATGCTGGTATAACCTGGGTATCTTCTGTATATAATTATATATGTACAGCTGGTATAAGTTATACATCTTCCTGTATATAGAGATATGGAGCATGCTGGTATAACCTGGGTATCTTCTGTATATAATTATATATGTACAGCTGATATAAGTTATACATCTTCCTGTATATAGAGATATGGAGCATGCTGGTATAACCTGGGTATCTTCTGTATATAATTATATATGTACAGCTGGTATAAGTTATACATCTTCTTGTATATAGTGATATGGAGCATGCTGGTATAACCTGTGTATCTTCTGTATATATTTATATATGTACAGCTGGTATAAATGATACATCTTCTTGTATATAGTGATATGGAGCATGCTGGTATAACCTGGGCATCTTCTGTATATAATTATATATGTACAGCTGGTATAAGTTATACATCTTCTTGTATATAGTGATATGGAGCATGCTGGTATAACCTGGGCATCTTCTGTATATAATTATATATGTACAGCTGATATAAGTTATACATCTTCTTGTATATAGTGATATGGAGCATGCTGGTATAACCTGGGCATCTTCTGTATATAATTATATATGTACAGCTGGTATAAGTTATACATCTTCTTGTATATAGTGATATGGAGCATGCTGGAATAACCTGGGTATCTTCTGTATATAATTATATATGTACAGCTGGTATAAGTTATACATCTTCTTGTATATAGTGATATGGAGCATGCTGGTATAACCTGGGTATCTTCTGTATATATTTATATATGTACAGCTGGTTTAAGATATACATCTGCTTGTATATAGTGATATGGAGCATGCTGGTATAACCTGGGTATAATCTGTATATAATGATATATGTACAGCTGGTATAAGTTATACATCTTCTTGTATATAGTGATATGGAGCATGCTGGTATAACCTGGGCATGTTCTGTATATAATTATATATGTACAGTTGGTATAAGTTATACATCTGCTTGTATATAGTGATATGGAGCATGCTGGTATAACCTGGGCATCTTCTGTATATAATTATATATGTACAGCTGGTATAAGTTATACATCTGCTTGTATATAGTGATATGGAGCATGCTGGTATAACCTGGGTATCTTCTGTATATAACTATATATGTACAGCTGGTATAAGTTACACATCTTCCTGTATATAGTGATATGGAGCATGCTGGTATAACCTGGGTATCTTCTGTATATATTTATATATGTACAGCTGGTATCAATTATACATCTTCTTGTATATAGTGATATGGAGCATGCTGGTATAACCTGGGTATATTCTGTATATAATTATATATGTACAGCTGGTATAAGTTATACATCTTCTTGTATATAGTGATATGGAGCATGCTGGTATAACCTGGGCATCTTCTGTATATAATTATATATGTACAGCTGGTATAAATTATACATCTTCTTGTATATAGTGATATGGAGCATGCTGGTATAACCTGGGTATCTTCTGTATATATTTATATATGTACAGCTGGTTTAAGTTATACATCTGCTTGTATATAGTGATATGGAGCATGCTGGTATAACCTGGGTATTTTCTGTATATAATTATATATGTACAGCTGATATAAGTTATACATCTTCTTGTATATAGTGATATGGAGCATTCTGGTATAACCTGGGTATCTTCTGTATATAATGATATATGTACAGCTGGTATAAGTTATATATCTTCCTGTATATAGTGATATGGAGCATGCTGGTATAACCTGGGTATCTCCTGTATATAATTATATATGTATCGCTGGTATAAGTTATACATCTTCTTGTATATAGTGATATGGAGCATGCTGGTATAACCTGGGTATCTTCTGTATATATTTATATATGTACAGCTGGTTTAAGTTATACATCTGCTTGTATATAGTGATATGGAGCATGCTGGTATAACCTGGGTATAATCTGTATATAATGATATATGTACAGCTGGTATAAGTTATACATCTTCTTGTATATAGTGATATGGAGCATGCTGGTATAACCTGGGCATGTTCTGTATATAATTATATATGTACAGTTGGTATAAGTTATACATCTGCTTGTATATAGTGATATGGAGCATGCTGGTATAACCTGGGCATCTTCTGTATATAATTATATATGTACAGCTGGTATAAGTTATACATCTGCTTGTATATAGTGATATGGAGCATGCTGGTATAACCTGGGTATCTTCTGTATATAACTATATATGTACAGCTGGTATAAGTTACACATCTTCCTGTATATAGTGATATGGAGCATGCTGGTATAACCTGGGTATCTTCTGTATATATTTATATATGTACAGCTGGTATCAATTATACATCTTCTTGTATATAGTGATATGGAGCATGCTGGTATAACCTGGGTATATTCTGTATATAATTATATATGTACAGCTGGTATAAGTTATACATCTTCTTGTATATAGTGATATGGAGCATGCTGGTATAACCTGGGCATCTTCTGTATATAATTATATATGTACAGCTGGTATAAGTTATATATCTTCCTGTATATAGTGATATGGAGCATGCTGGTATAACCTGGGTATCTCCTGTATATAATTATATATGTATCGCTGGTATAAGTTATACATCTGCTTGTATATAGTGATATGGAGCATGATGGTATAACCTGGGTATCTTCTGTATATAATGATATATGTACAGCTGGTATAAGTTATACATCTTCTTGTATATAGTGATATGGAGCATGCTGGTATAACCTTGGCATCTTCTGTATATAATTATATATATGTACAGCTGGTATAAGTTATACATCTTCTTGTATATATTGATATGGAGCATGCTGGTATAACCTGGGTATCTTCTATATATAATTATATATGTACAGCTGGTATAAGTTATACATCTTCTTGTATATAGTGATATGGAGCATGCTGGTATAACCTGGGTATCTTCTGTATATAATTATATATGTACAGCTGGTATAAGTTATACATCTTCTTGTATATAGTGATATGGAGCGTGCTGGTATAACCTGCGTATCTTCTGTATATAATTATATATGTACAGCTGGTATAAGTTATACATCTTCCTGTATATAGTGATATGGAGCATGCTGGTATAACCTGGGTATCTTCTGTATATATTTATATATGTACAGCTGGTATAAGTTATACATCTGCTTGTATATAGTGATATGGAGCATGCTGGTATAACCTGGGTATCTTCTGTATATAATTATATATGTACAGCTGGTATAAGTTATACATCTTCTTGTATATAGTGATATGGAGCATGCTGGTATAACCTGGGTATCTTCTGTATATAATTATATATGTACAGCTGGTATAAGTTATACATCTTCTTGTATATAGTGATATGGAGCATGCTGGTATAACCTGGGTATCTTCTGTATATATTTATATATGTACAGCTGGTATAAGTTATACATCTTCCTGTATATAGTGATATGGAGCTGTTATAAACTGGGTATCTTCTGTATATAATTATATATGTACAGCTGGTATAAGTTATACACCTTCTTGTATATAGTGATATGGATCATGCTGGTATAACCTGGGTATCTTCTGTATATAATTATATATGTACAGCTGGTATAAGTTATACATCTGCTTGTATATAGTGATATGGAGCATGCTGGTATAACCTGGGTATCTTCTGCATATAATGATATATGTACAGCTGGTATAAGTTATACATCTTCCTGTATATAGTGATATGGAGCTGTTATAAACTGGGTATTTTCTGTATATAATTATATATGTACAGCTGGTATAAGTTATACATCTGCTTGTATATAGTGATATGGAGCATGCTGGTATAACCTGGGTATCTTCTGCATATAATGATATATGTACAGCTGGTATAAGTTATACATCTTCTTGTATATAGTGATATGGAGCATGCTGGTATAACCTGGGTATCTCCTGTATATAATTATATATGTACAGCTGGTATAAGTTATACATCTTCTTGTATATAGTGATATGGAGCATGCTGGTATAACCTGGGCATCTTCTGTATATAATGATATATGTACAGCTGGTATAAGTTATACATCTTCTTGTATATAGTGATATGGAGCATGCGGGTATAACCTGGGTATCTTCTGTATATAATTATATATGTACAGCTGGTATAAGTTATACATCTTCTTGTATATAGTGATATGGAGCATGCTGGTATAACCTGGGTATCTCCTGTATATAATTATATATGTATCGCTGGTATAAGTTATACATCTGCTTGTATATAGTGATATGGAGCATTCTGGTATAACCTGGGTATCTTCTGTATATAATGATATATGTACAGCTGGTATAAGTTATATATCTTCCTGTATATAGTGATATGGAGCATGCTGGTATAACCTGGGTATCTTCTGTATATAATTATATATGTACAGCTGGTATAAATTATACATCTGCTTGTATATAGTGATATGGAGCATGCTGGTATAACCTGGGTATCTTCTGTATATAATTATATATGTACAGCTGGTATAAGTTATACATCTGCTTGTATATAGTGATATGGGGCATGCTGGTATAACCTGGGTATCTTCTGTATATATTTATATATGTACAGCTGGTATAAGTTATACATCTTCCTGTATATAGTGATATGGAGCATGCTGGTATAACCTGGGTATCTTCTGTATATAATTATATATGTACAGCTGGTATAAATTATACATCTGCTTGTATATAGTGATATGGAGCATGCTGGTATAACCTGGGTATCTTCTGTATATAATTATATATGTACAGCTGGTATAAATTATACATCTGCTTGTATATAGTGATATGGGGCATGCTGGTATAACCTGGGTATCTTCTGTATATATTTATATATGTACAGCTGGTATAAGTTATACATCTTCCTGTATATAGTGATATGGAGCATGCTGGTATAACCTGGGTATCTTCTGTATATAATGATATATGTACAGCTGGTATAAGTTATACATATTCTTGTATATAGTGATATGGAGCATGCTGGTATAACCTGGGTATCTTCTGTATATAATTATATATGTACAGCTGGTATAAGTTATGCATCTTCTTATATATAGTGATATGGAGCATGCTGGTATAACCTGGGTATCTTCTGTATATAATTATATATGTACAGCTGGCATAAGTTATACATCTTCTTGTATATAGTGATATGGAGCATTCTGTTATAACCTGGGTATCTTCTGTATATAATTATATATGTACAGTTGGTATGTTATACATCTTCTTGTATATAGTGATATGGAGCATGCTGGTATAACCTGGGTATCTTCTGTATATAATTATACATGTACAGCTGGTATAAGTTATACATCTTCTTGTATATAGTGATATGGAGCATGCTGGTATAACCTGGGGATCTTCTGTATATAATTATACATGTACAGCTGGTATAAGTTATACATCTTCTTGTATATAGTGATATGGAGCATGCTGGTATAACCTGGGTATCTTCTGTATATAATTATACATGTACAGCTGGTATAAGTTATACATCTTCTTGTATATAGTGATATGGAGCATGCTGGTATAACCTGGGTATCTTCTGTATATAATTATATATGTACAGCTGGTATAAGTTATACATCTTCTTGTATATAGTGATATGGAGCATGCTGGTATAACCTGGGCATCTTCTGTATATATTTATATATGTACAGCTGGTATAAGTTATACATCTTCCTGTATATAGTGATATGGAGCTGTTATAAACTGGGTATCTTCTGTATATAATTATATATGTACAGCTGGTATAAGTTATACATCTGCTTGTATATAGTGATATGGAGCATGCTGGTATAACCTGGGTATCTTCTGCATTTAATGATATATGTACAGCTGGTATAAGTTATACATCTTCTTGTATATAGTGATATGGAGCATGCTGGTATAACCTGGGTATCTCCTGTATATAATTATATATGTACAGCTGGTATAAGTTATACATCTTCTTGTATATAGTGATATGGGGCATGCTGGTATAACCTGGGTATCTCCTGTATATAATTATATATGTATCGCTGGTATAAGTTATACATCTGCTTGTATATAGTGATATGGAGCATTCTGGTATAACCTGGGTATCTTCTGTATATAATGATATATGTACAGCTGGTATAAGTTATATATCTTCCTGTATATAGTGATATGGAGCATGCTGGTATAACCTGGGTATCTTCTGTATATAATTATATATGTACAGCTGGTATAAATTATACATCTGCTTGTATATAGTGATATGGAGCATGCTGGTATAACCTGGGTATCTTCTGTATATAATTATATATGTACAGCTGGTATAAGTTATACATCTTCCTGTATATAGTGATATGGAGCATGCTGGTATAACCTGGGTATCTTCTGTATATAATGATATATGTACAGCTGGTATAAGTTATACATATTCTTGTATATAGTGATATGGAGCATGCTGGTATAACCTGGGTATCTTCTGTATATAATTATATATGTACAGTTGGTATGTTATACATCTTCTTGTATATAGTGATATGGAGCATGCTGGTATAACCTGGGTATCTTCTGTATATAATTATACATGTACAGCTGGTATAAGTTATACATCTTCTTGTATATAGTGATATGGAGCATGCTGATATAACCTGGGGATCTTCTGTATATAATTATACATGTACAGCTGGTATAAGTTATACATCTTCTTGTATATAGTGATATGGAGCATGCTGGTATAACCTGGTTATCTTCTGTATATAATTATACATGTACAGCTGGTATAAGTTATACATCTTCTTGTATATAGTGATATGGAGCATGCTGGTATAACCTGGGTATCTTCTGTATATAATTATATATGTACAGCTGGTATAAGTTATACATCTTCTTGTATATAGTGATATGGAGCATGCTGGTATAACCTGGGCATCTTCTGGTAGTAGCAGTTAATCCTCTCACATTTCCTGCCGGGCTAATTTTCAACCTTTCAATACCCCTAAATAAACAGATTTTCCACGTAAATTTATTTGCAGAATAATCTTAAGACTACCACAGCCTGAGAATGGGAATGACATGGCACGACTGCTGCCAGAATGCTTTGACTTTCTCTACTGTCAATACTGAGCCAATTCAGATTTGGAGCGGAATAGCTTAAGCTCTGTTCACATCTCCGTTCCGAGCCTCTGTCGCAGGTTTTATCAAAATGCTGGAACCCGTCGCAACCTATTATAAGACAATGGGATCCGCCAGGCATCAGTGGTATTCGTCGTACGACAGATCCAGTGGACCGTTGTGACATCGGTTATGAACGGAAGCCAGAACGTAAGGCCTAGTTCACATAGAGTTTTTGGCGTGGTTTTTGACGCGGAAACCGCGCCAAATTGAATTCAATAGGAGGCATTTTTGGCTGTTTTTTGGCACGGTTTCTGACGTGGTTTCCGGGAGTGGAAAAAAAACGCTCACGGGAAAAAAAAGCGTCATGTCCTTTCTTCAGGCGTTTCCGTCCCTGACCTCCCATTGGCATCATGGGAGGCCAGTGAAACGTTTCTCATGGCGTTTTATTGCCCGCGGCGCTCAATGGCCGCGTCCGAAAAACGCAGCAGAAAGGGCAGGTAGGTCAAAATCTGGCAGGTAAAAAAAAATAAATAAGGAATTTGCATAATCCCTTTATGGTCCGGTTTGTTCATGCGAAAATTGTGACTTTGCAATGTGGTTGTCAGGCAGGACGTCCATAGCAATAAATCTGTCTCACATTATTGAGGCCTTCAGATCAGGACAGACCTGGCACTCTAGCTATATGTTATCCTGATTTTTAAAAACATTTTTTATTCAAATTAATATTCATTTGAAGACTTTAAAATTGGTTTAAGAATTCTCATATACAATCTCCGGCTTCTTATAACGTGTTTCATGAGCTCCCCTAGTGGTGGTACCAAAGTATAAGATCTGGACCACCTCAGGGCTGATATCTGGCCATGTATTTATTGAAATTCCTTTAATCCAGCATCCAATAGTCCAGAAATTATGATAGTTCAGCGCGTATTTTCAGCATAGAAGTTTGAGATCGTCTAAAATCCCGAGAGGAGATTCATTTGATGAATTTTTAATTTTTTTTTTTTAAAGTATTAGTATCCAAAGACGTGTGAAGATACCCTACATCTAGATTGAAGGAATCTTACTGAATGTGTGCAGAAATAAATTTTTAATCCAGAATCTTATAGTCCAGAAATTCTCAAAAAATATTCTAGAAAGTCCCATATTTAAGTTTCTGAACCTACAGGAAAGTAAAACTTTCCTATACCAAGCCAATAACCCCAAATATCTGTCCCCATTAAAAGGGACACTCCAGGCTGATACACAGATTTCTGTCTAGAGCAGGGCCTGAGGGGGCGGAGCATGACACGATGATCCTCTCTTAAGGCTGGATTCACACACAGCGTTTTTTCCCAAACACAGCATGCTCTGGGTATGGCGTTTTTCAGACGTTTTTCCGATAGGCTTCTCTAAAGGACTTAAAAAAGGAATGTACAAAATGACACTAAATGAAAAACACAAACAAAAACACCTTAAAAATGACATAAAGTTGCATTTTAATAAACATTTAAAACATGTTTTTAGACGTTTTATTTTATGCAGTTTAAATTGCCAGAAAAATTATGTGTGTGAAGGAGACATAAAGGGGAAATCCAACAAAAGATACTTGGGGCATATCTCTAGAATATCACCATAATATGTGCTGGGTGGGGTGCCCACCATTGGGACCCCCACTTATCAGAACAGGGGAAAGTTGCACATCCTGTTGCGCTCCACTCTCTATTATTTTATTATTCTTTATAATGCAATTTGTTAGCCCAACTCAAGTATATCTTGGCCCTAGCCGCAATCACTGTCAGGCCGTCCCTGGATATGATGTGATATACCTCCTCACACACAGTATATACAGTACCACCCTGGATACAAAGAAAATCTGATATTCCCTAGTTTATGGAAGTAGATACTTTGTGATAACTTTCCATGAAGGGAATTTATAAAGAATTGTTGCTTCATATTTAAAGTGATGGCTCAGTGTAGCACATTACTTCTATATAATGACTGCATAGTCCAGCACAGCAGAGGTTAATTATCCTATATACCTCTGTAGAATATCAATACTTCGGAATATATATATATATAACTATTATTATTACGGTTCATGGCGGCAATCAGTGGCTCTCCAGCTGTTGTAAAACTACAACTCCCAGCACTCCAGGGCAGCTGTATACAGTCAGGGCATGCTGGGTCTTGTAGTTCACAACACAGGCTAACATTCCATTATAAAACCTGATGACATCATACTGCAGTATAAGTTTGAAAATGACATTATCATCCAGTGTATAGATCATTACATCATCATCCCGTGTACAGATCATGACATCATCACCCAGTGTACAGATCATGACATCATCATCCAGTGTACAGATCATGACATCATCATCCAGTGTACAGATCATGACATCATCTCCCAGTGTACAGATCATGACATCATCATCCAGTGTACAGATCATGACATCATCATCCAGTGTACAGATCATGACATCATCATCCAGTGTACAGATTATGACATCATCATCATCCAGTGTACAGATCATGACGTCATCATCCAGTGTACAGATCATGACATCATCATCCAGTATACAGATTATGACATCATCATCCAGTGTACAGATCATGACATCATCATACAGTGTACAGATCATTACATCATCATACAGTGTACATATTATGACATCATACAGTGTACAGATCATGACATCATCATACAGTGTACAGACCATGACATCATCCAGTGTACAGACCATGACATCATCCAGTGTACAGACCATGACATCATCTAGTGTACAGACCATGACATCATCAAATTTAATTAACCCCTGCAGTGCTTGCCAGCTTTTTCCTATTATATTGTCAGCCCTTTTGCTACATGGGTAAGCAGTGACCCCCCCCCCTTCCCCATAGCTCTATATATTGACATATAGGTTATCAAATCCTCATCAATCTATCAACTTACCTAACCCTACCTGACATCATACCAGTGGTCTCCAACCTGTGGCTCTCCAGCTGTGGCACAACTACAACTCCCAGCATTCTAGAAGTCCGCTGCCTTCGAATAAGCCTGTACAGCGACCTCTTCTGTCATCGCATCCTATTAACTCCTGCAATGCCAGCCAGTTAGTCAATGAAATACAATCAGATGCCACAAGCACAAGAGATGTTGGGAGTTGTAGCTAAACGGACACAGGTTGGAGATGTCTGTACAATGACCTCTTTTGCCATCACGGAATCCCATCCTATTAACCTTTGAAGTGCCAGCTTGTTTGCCTAGACAATACAATCAGATTACACAGGCACGAGAAAAGAACACAAGTTATATTATATATATATGTAAGGTATTGCTCCCCAAAGAACCTGAACACCAAGCACAGCCCCCCTTCCCTCTCCAGAATCAGCTGGAATAGCACAGGGCACAGTAGTTTCCCCCAAATCTCCCAGCAGCTTTTCATAGGCCCTTTATCTGCAGTGGGAGGGCAGCACCACTACTATTGGGTACAGAAAATGCTTCTTTTTATAAGATCTGCCCTTTTTTTTGGTAACATAGACACAAACAAGCACAAGCGTCCTCCAAGTCCAGGCAGCAGCTGCTTGTTCTTATTGCCTTTCCTGCAAGAGCTGCACTTCTTGTCTGTTTCCTTGTAACTGGTGATGAGCTCAGGGCATGGGGGCAGCAGGCTGGGCACCACTCATGGTAATGTGTCAGGACACCACGTGCTGGTTGTGTGGCTCATAGACTGCGCTGGCTGCAGAGGACTCACTATATAAACCACAAAACCCCAAATCATTTCCAAATCCAGCCTCCTGCAGAAAAACTCCACCACTGGAGCTGCTGCCTTTTTTTTTTTTTACTTTCCTCCTGTTGCCTCCATGGAGAAATCCTGACAGATCTTCAGAAGAGAAGAAATTCCAATCATTATTACCAAAGAGATCAAAGAAGATTTGGAGGAGCTGAGGAGTGATCATTGGACTGGAGAGCACCCCTGGATACAGCAGATAAGATTGTGGGGTGCAGGGGGGAGGGGTGATTATGTAGAGATTTATACAACATTGCACCAGGGGGCACAAGCTACTGACAGATACATGTATATGGAGGGATTCTAGACAGTAGTTTCCTGGGGAGGGGGGGTTCATTCATATTAATCAGGGACTTTCTACAGTACAAGGGGGGTTTACCCAGACATAACCCATGTGGATTGTTAGAGGGTTACAGATAGGTAGACGGGCTGCAAGCTGACAGTACAGAGAGAGCTGCCGTGTAATGACACATACTATAGAAGGTTCATCGCATGTGGACCGCAGCGGGGCACAGCGCACAGCTGCAGACGACTCAAGTACCTACCGAGCCCTGTGTCCTGTGCTCCCGGGCGCAGATCTCCAGCACTGAGGGATCCTCCTCCACCAGTACATGAACTGATCTCCAACCAAGGGATCCCCTCATCCATCAACTCAAGAAAGGAGGGATCAAGCAATACATGGACTGATCTCCAACCAAGGGATCCCCCTCATCCATCAACTCATCAAGGAAAGAGGGATCCCCTAATTCATGAACTGATCTCCAACCAAGGGATCCCCCTCATCCATCAACTCATCAAGGAAAGAGGGATCCCCTAATTCATGAACTGATCTCCAACCAAAGGACCCCCTCATCCATAGGATCTCCAATACAGGGATCCAAGCGTGGACTGATCTCTTTCATCCAGAAGCCAAAGTTGAGGGTTCCCCAATAGATCCTGATCCGGACTCCAGTCTCAGCCGCGATCCACTCCTCTGCAGCCACTGTTCATAGGGATCCTGTAATCCATAAAGGGGTCTGCTCACCCTGAGCCACCTTGCGCCCCCTCCCCTGAGCTCACCACCAGCTATCATGTATTAGTAGTGCACTGAGTGATCTGTTAACCCTTCATTGCACTTACATTTTGGGGTGCACTGAGCCCCCATTTCTCCTCCTTCCCCCCTCAATAACCCCCGGCTGTTGTGATGCGTATTCCCGTAGATCCCAGCACCAGTCGGAGGTTCAGCCCGCCCTCCAGCAGCCTGCAGCCCGGCAAGATGAGCGACGTGAGCCCGGTGCCCGGCGGCCCGCAACAGCCCCAATCCCAGGCGCAGCAGCAGCAGCAGGAGGCGGCGCTCCCGGTGCCCAGGCTGCGGCCGCACGACAATCGCACCATGGTGGAGATCATCGCCGACCACCCGGCCGAGCTCGTGCGGACTGACAGCCCCAACTTCCTGTGCTCAGTGCTGCCCTCTCACTGGCGCTGCAACAAGACCCTGCCCGTCGCATTCAAGGTGGGTGCTGCATGTGTCTGCATGGGGCTCCGGGAGAGGGGGCACTAAATCATGTGTACACATGTGCCGAAGAGCTGACACTCTAAAGTCCGCGAGGAGAGTGTCCTGTACAGCGTGTGGCTCGTGTCTTGTTATTATGATTATTATTATTATTATTTTTATTATTATTATTATTATTATTGTTATTTTTATTAATATTATTATTATTATTGTTATGTTACATGTGTAGTCATTCTCATTACTATCCGGCTCCTTGTGTCCGGGTCTGGGGATTGTTATGTCCTGCAGAGTGCTGCTGCATTTTCGCTTCTTCTCTTCATCTCTACAATACCTGATATTAGAGCCTGATTTATATAGATAGATAGATAGATAGATAGATAGATAGATAGATAGATAGATAGATAGATAGATAGATAGATAGATAGATAGATATGAGATAGATAGATAGATAGATAGATAGATAGATAGATAGATAAATATAGATAGATAGATAGATAGATAGATAGATAGATAGATAGATAGATAGATAGATAGATAGATAGATAGATATAGATATACAGTAACAGCCCGATATATATAATATACACTAGAGGCCTGATATATATATAATATACACTAATAGCCTGATATATATAATATACACTAATAGCCTGATATATATAATATACACTAATAGCCTGATATATATAATATACACTAATAGCCTGAAATATATGTATTACACACTAACAGCCTGATATATATATATATAATATACACTAACAGCCTGATATATATGTATAATATACACTAATAGCCTGATATATATAATATACACTAACAGCCTGATATATATGTATAATATACACTAATAGCCTGATATATATGTATAATATACACTAATAGCCTGATATATATGTATAAT
>NC_134690.1:27562766-27597766 GCF_050947455.1 Rhinoderma darwinii
ATATAAGATAGAAAGATAGATAGATATGAGATAGATAGAAAGATAGATAGATAGATAGATAGATAGATAGATAGATATGAGATAGATAGATAGATAGATAGATAGATAGATAGATAGATAGATAGATAGATAGATAGATAGATAGATAGATAGATAGATATGAGATAGATAGATAGATATGAGATAGATAGAAAGATAGATAGATATGAGGATAGATAGATAGATAGATAGATAGATAGATAGATAGATAGATAGATAGATAGATAGATAGATAGATAGATAGATAGATAGATAGATATGAGATAGATAGATAGATATGAGATAGATAGAAAGATAGATAGATATGAGGATAGATAGATAGATAGATAGATGTGATAGATAGATAGATAGATAGATAGATATGAGATAGATAGATAGATAGATAGAAAGATATGAGATAGATAGATAGATATGAGATAGATAGATAGATAGATAGATAGATAGATAGATAGATAGATAGATAGATAGATAGATAGATAGATAGGCAGGCAGACAGACAGGCAGGCAGACAGACAGATAGAGAGAGAGAGAGATAGATAGGAAGGCAGACAGACAGACAGACTGATTGATTGATTGATTGATTGATTGATTGATTGATCGATCGATTGATATGAGGATGGATAGATAGATAGATAGATAGATAGATAGATAGATAGATAGATAGATATGAGATAGATATGAGATAGATAGATATGAGACAGATAGATAGATAGATAGATAGATAGATAGATAGATAGATAGATAGATAGATAGATAGATAGATAGATAGATAGATAGATAGATAGATAGATAGATATGAGATAGATAGATAGATAGATAGATAGATAGATAGATAGATAGATAGATAGATAGATATGAGATAGATAGAGAGATAGATAGATAGATATGAGATAGATAGATAGATAGATAGATAGATAGATAGATAGATAGATAGATAGATAGATAGATAGATAGATAGATAGATATGAGATAGATAGATGGATAGATAGATAGATATGAGATAGATAGATAGATAGATGATAGATAGATGATAGATAGATAGATAGATAGATAGATAGATAGATAGATAGATAGATAGATAGATAGATAGATAGATAGATAGATAGATAGATAGATAGATAGATATGAGATAGATAGATAGATAGATAGATAGATAGATAGATAGATAGATATGAGATAGATAGATAGATAGATAGATATGAGATAGATAGATAGATAGATAGATATGAGATAGATAGATAGATAGAGATACATCACATGACAATGTCCCAAAAAAATCCATGATGTCTATGCAGTTTTTTTATTTTATTGCTTTTTAATCAACTACAAGGGTTTTTTACTATTTTGACTAATAATATTTTTATAAAATTTTCCACTTACCTACTACGCAAGAAAAAATACTATTCATCTACTTATTATTGTAACATATTTTGAATGTATATTTTTATATAGTATTTATCTTGGGGCAGGTGCAATATTTTCATTGCTTCTTTATTAGTTTATTCACTCAAAACTTTATAAAGGGCCTATGAACTTTCCTGTATACAGCGGATTAATACAGCTGTGGAATAGATACAAAATTTATGTAACAGGTTGACAAAAACCATTGGCCAGAGGTTTTAACTGTAATAATATTTAGGCCAGAGTCACACATGCAGTTGCGTTTTTTTTTTATTATTAGTAAGAGCCAGGGAGGAATCCAAAATGAAAGACATATATATTTTTTTCTGCATCCAGTCATGGTTATGATGAAAAAAATAAAAACTGCATTAAAAGCTTCATGTGTGAATTCAGCCCAAGACTGGTTTCACACGCAACATTTGAAATGCATTTTTAGTGGTGTTTTTAATTTTTTATTTTTTTTGGTGATAAACGCTGTGGCCAGGTGCTTGTTTAAATTCTATAGTAAAATATTAGGAAGCCGACATACACAGCATTTTATTTTTTGTACTGTTTTTTGTGGTCAGTGTTTTTTTTTCCCAAAACACATCAACCTGTTTTTTTTTTATTGCCTCTTAATTGGGCTTCGAAAGCGCCAGGAAAACACATATACAATCTGACGCTGAAAAATGAAATCCAAAAACGCATTTAAGAAATGCATAAAACAATACTTGAAATGCAAAAAAAAAAGTGTGTGTGAAGGAGGACTTAGGCTCAGGTCACACATGCAGTATTTAAAGCAGTTTTTGTTGCCGTTTTTCATACAGTTGAGCAAAACACAGGAGTAGATACAATAGGGAGGAGACACATTTGGCTATGTTCACACGCTTAGCAAAAAAGTCTGAAAATACGGGGTTGTTAAAAAAGGGAAAACAGCTCCTGATTTTCAGCCGTTTTTTAATTAACTAGTGTTTTTTACGGCTGTTTTTGGAGCTGTATTTCTATAGTCAATGAAAAACGGCTCCAAAAACGGCTCAAGAAGTGACCTGCACTTCTTTTTCACGGCCAATATTTCACGCGGCCATTTTTCAAAACGGCTGCGTGAACAAATGGCCCGTCTGCTTCAGATTATTCGGCTGTTTTTCGGCCGTTTAAGTGTGATTCCAGCCTAAGACCTCCTTCACACACTGACCTTTTCTGCCAATTTAAACTGCATCAAAAAACGCTTATAAAAAAACGACAACGTTATTCAAATGTAACATTCGTTTTTTAAGGCCCTGTTCACACAGAGTTTTTTGATGATTTTTTTTGACGCGGAAACCGCGCCCAAAAACGACTCAAAAACTGCCCGAAAATGCCTCTCATTGATTTCAATGGGAGTTGGACGAGTTTTTTTTACCGTGAGTAAAAAAAACGCGTCGCGGTAAAAAGAAGCGTCATGACCCATCTTGAGGCGGTTTCCGCCTCCAAAACCTCATTTCAATCAGTCAGAAAGAGGAAAAAAAAACCTCGATGAGTGTTTTGACGAGTTTTTGTCAAACCACTGTACAAAACCCGTCTGGAGCGGTTTTTGCAGGAGGAATTTTCCTCCTGCAAAAAAATCAGTGTGAACACAGCCTTAGGGTATGTTCACACGGCGGGGGTCCGTAACGGCTGAAATTACGGGGATGTTTCAGCCTGAAAACATCCCCGTAATTTCAGCCGTAACGGCATGTGCAGGCGCTTGAACGCCGCGTCAATTACGGCCGTAATTAGCGCTGCTATTCATTGGAGTCAATGAATAACGGCTCCAATTACGGCCAAAGAAGTGACAGGTCACTTCTTCTACGCGGGCGTCTATTTACGCGCCGTCATTTGACAGCGGCGCGTAAATATACGCCTCGTGTGAACAGACAAACGTCTGCCCATTGCTTTCAATGGGCAGATGTTTGTCAGCGCTATTGAGGCGCTATTTTCGGGCGTAATTCGGGGCAAAAACGCCCGATTTACGTCCGTAAATAGGCCGTGTGAACATACCCTTTAGGCGTTTTTCATGTGTTGTCGTTTTATACAGATGTAGCCATCTTTATCTTGACTCTTAAGGCATTAAATACACAGTGGCAAGAAAGTTTAGCTTGACTTTTTCAATGGCTCTTGTGTGATATCACGCAAGTTATCAGAGTCAAGATAAACTTGGCTACATCTGTACATGGTTTATTTTTTCTGGCGTTTTTGAGGTCCTATAGAGAAGACTATGGGAAAACCATCTGAAAAAACGCCCCCCCCCCCCAGAGAATGCTACGTTTGTAGAAAAACGCCACTGACCACAAAATTGCCTCAAAAACGCTGCAAACCAAAACACAGCTGTACTTAGTTCATTTAATATTTTACTATAGACTTTTTTTGTAAAAACTTTCCGCGCTAAAAATTTAAAAATGCCACGGAAATCTCAGCAAAGCACTGTGTGTGTATCCGGCCTAAGGGCGGGTTCACACATGGCGGAATTGCACTTAAATTCCGCTGCGGACACTCCGCAGCGTTAATCCGCAGCGGAGCCGTTTCTACATTGACTTTCACTTTAATTTCGCAGTGTTCGTTTACACGATGCGTACAATTCCGCTGCGGAGCATAGGCTGCGGAGCGGAATTTGGTGTCCGCAGCATGCTCTGTCTGTTGCGGAGCAGTGGCGGACTCATGGCGGAATTTCTCCATTGACTTCAATGGAGATTCAAAGTTCCGCAATGAAGTCCGCAGCTGTCATGCACATGTCATGTGTGCTGCGGATGCGTCTTGCTTTTTTTACTTGACATTTCTTCATTCTGGCTGGACCTATGTATTTCTAGGTCTACAGCCAGACTGAGGAAGTCAATGGGGCTCCCGTAATGACGGGAGCGTTGCTAGGAGACGTCAGTAAATAGTCACTGTCCAGGGTGCTGAAAGAGTTAAGCGATCGGCAGTAACTGTTTCTGCACCCGGGACAGTGACTACCGATCCCAATATACATGTATCTGTAAAAAAAAATGAAGTTCGTACTTACCGAGAACTCCCTGTTTCTGTCTCCAGTCCGGCCTCCCAGGATGACGTTTCAGAGTAAGTGACGGCTGCAGCCAATCACAGGCCAAGCACAGGCTGCAGCGGTCACATGGACTGGCGCGTCATCCAGGGAGGTTGGGCTGGATGCCGAAGGAGGGACGCGTCATAAAGACAACGGGCGGTAAGTATGAATTTCTTTTACTTTCACTAGGGAAAGTGCTGTCCCTTCTCTCTATCCTGCACTGATAGGGAGAAGGGAAGCACTTTTCCCGCAGTCCGCAGCAGCTAGTCCGCATCAATTTTCTGCACATTTTGTGCAGATCCGCAGCCGTAATCCGCAACCCGGATTAGGTGCGGCATTGATGCGGACAGTTGCGGAGGAATTCCGCCATGTGTGGTCATGCCCTTATGGTGATGAGCTGGAGTGTTTTTTTTCAATATTGCTATTGTGTGATTGTTATTTATTTTTACATTTTTGGTCATCAGAGTTGGTTCGTTGGGACTTTATTGTTATTAGATTCGTCATCCCTCAATTTATAACATGACAAACCTACTGCAATAGCAAATGGTTAAATACTTTTAGAATATTTACAAAATCAGCCAGTCACTCAGAGTATGTGTTTATTATATTTTTATATTATTAGTAGTATTTTATATTATATATATATTTTTTATATTATTATATTTTTTTATATTATTATATTTAATATTATGTTAAATCATTTCATATTAAATGTCACAAATGTAAAATAAAAAAGTACAAGACTAAACAGGGTAATAAATAATATGGGGTTGTAATTTGGCCATCGCAATTTTTTTTTATTACTACGTGAACTATAATTAAAGGGGTTCTCGAGGAATCTAAAAGTGTGAGGTTACATACCTACACCTGTAGGGTGACTTTTTGGGTGCAGTAATCCTGGTTGCCAATCATCTGTGAACTTGAAGACTGTCTGTAAAAATAGGGGTCTATTGTCCAGTGTCTGATATTCAAAAATGTATGTGTCCGTAAATATTTTTGAAGCTGGAGAAGCTTGTTCAGGTTAGGCGATGTTCACATCTGCATCAGGGCTCCGTTCCGACGTTCCGTCTGAGCTTTTCGTTGGAACGGAGCCCTGACTGACACAAACTGAAACTAGAGGTTTCCATTTCCATCACCATTGATTTCAATGGTGACGGATCCGGTGCCAACGGTTTCAGTTTGTCTCCGTTGTGCAAGGGATCCGTCGTTTTGACATGATGAATACCGTAGTCGGAACGGAGCCCTGATGCAGATGTGAACGAAGTCTAGGGGCACATTCAGACGTGGCAAAATTTTTGCTGTTGGATTGCGCCGTGGACAGTCCGCAGTGGAATTCTGCAGCAGCCGATTTTTACATTTGTTTCTATACATTTTTAGGAAACTTAGTTCAGACGTTGCGGAAAATAACTGCGCGGAATTTAGGCTGCGGTGCAGAATTTTCCCTCCGCAGCACGCACATTACGTTGCGGAAAAGAAGCGGAATTTCACTGCGGATTTCAGCATTTGCATTGGAAAAACTGAAATCTGTGGCAAGTCCGCTGTGATATCTGCAACGTCTGAATTACCTGTCAAATATGAAAATGTTTCTGCAAATTCGGAAAGAATCTGCAGCAATATTTTCAGCGGAAAAATTCTGCCGCGTCTGAACATGGTCTTACGGTGATTGTAGTTATCATCATGTTAGTGCTAATGTGTTCATATTTGTATCTGAGCTAGAGACCTTAATGACTTCTTATCGTTATCATATATTTTTGTTTATTTTTCAATTGTCCGGGAAATTTTTGGCGGTCAGTAATTTTTGGCAAAATTGTCAAAACAAAAAATAAAATAAAAAAAGGAGCCTGACAACCAGGGCGTTAATCGATCGGATGTATTGTAAAAAAGTGTCAATCTTATCTTGAGGACTGAATGGCTTTAGAGTATTTTAACCCTCTCTACTACATTTGTAAACATCTGTTATATTTATTCGAATTATTGTTTGTAGTTACTATAGTATCACTGGCCCTGAGCTTCCTGACCCATATTTAGGAAAATTTGTAGAATTTGGGATCCCATTAGACCACTTCAGAAGCTACCTGCACTTTTTTTAGGGGTCCAACAATGAGACTTTCCAGACTTTAATAGGAAAACACCCAAAAAGTTAGGAACCAGCAGCAAATTTCCTGAAGCGTTGGCTCCCTGGCCCCTAGGCTTTGTCCCACCCTAATGTAGGTGAATACAAATCTTGACCTGACTTGACCATGGTAGAGATTATCTCACAACCTCAGATCACACAAGTTATTCATTTTTTCCCCCTTGGTAAATCACAGCTTATTTTTTATTGCGGGCAGTTTAGTAGGTACACATATAGATGAGCAGATGTGATGGCAGAATACAGGGTTAATTTGTAGATATTCTGTGCTTTTTATTGATGAGTGTATGATTGTGCTTGTGGTCGGGTGTCAGGTCCACTACTACTGTATTGTAATAATACATGAACAATGCTGAGAGAATGGCTGAACACCTTGACTAGAGGTCAGCGAATCTGTGAACGTTTCGCCAATTGGTGCATTTCCTATTACGGAGCCATATTCACAGCATATAAATCAATGGAGGCTGAAATACTTTAAAGGGGTTCTCCATTATGGACAATCCCCATTTTTTAGAAGGGTCCCTTGACAATGAGCTGATCACAAAGTGTCTCCCTGATGGGAACCCCAGCGATCAGCTGTAATCTGTGGGGAAACCTGGCAGTAAGTGTTCAGTTTCCCTGCAGCTCCGCCACAGGTGAAATTAAGCATTACACAGTGCCTATTCATATCTATGTTGTTGTTTGTGTCTGTGTAATACAGAACAGGACAGGTCCTCCAGAGCGAGAGACGCTCTTAGTGACCGTTCTCCACTCTGGCCAAGAGATGAGGATCCTGAACAGCGGACCCCCCTCTATTAACTCAGAATTACCTAATTATATAAAAATGGGTTTTCTAAACTGGACAACCCCTTTAACACAGATCCTTATGGGGCAAATATGGCTCCATTATCGAAAAATCGTTCATCGCTAATCTTGACTTACAGAAACGATAATGTCAACGTTACATAATAAACATAAAGAATTGAAATATCTTAATATTTAAATAAATGACCCCCTTAGTCGTTCACACGACTTTTTTTTTTTTTTGTGACACAAAATTTTTTTTAATGAACAGTTTCATCCACAGATCCCACTAATTTATTAGTTATTCATGCAATTAAAATTTGCATCCATTTTTTGCATCTCATTTTGACAGGGTCCCTAAAACATTTTTTTTGTTATCATTAAAATAGAATTGGAATACCTGAGCAGAAAACCCAGATTTGCACTTGTCCAATTTGAGTCCATTGGAAAAAAGTACAGTGAAACATCTCTGGGAAGACCATGCAGAAATCTAGAGGGGTGGTCATCTTAAAGTAGGGGCCGATATACATAGGATATAAGGGAATTGAAAATCCATCATAGAAAAATATGGTCTTAATCCTTCTTACTGTTTGCATTCCATTTTTTTTTTACAATTTTTTTGTTTAAAGGGGCCTTATGAGTCTTACCTGTTGTGCTCTTAAAAACCTTGTAATATACATAGTGTGCCTATGCTGCCCCCATGTCCCAATCTTGGCCACCTTGTGTGTTAACACGTTCATGTCCAGTCAGTTTATATGAGCACAAAATTTAGAATGTTCACAGCCCCTTTAAGACATTCAGATGTGGCGGAATTGCTGTTGAATTCCGCTGTGGACAGTCCGCCGTGGAATTCTACAGCAGCCGTTTTTTTCATTTCTTTCTATACATTTTTAGGAAACTTAGTTCAGACGTTGCAGAAAATAACTGTGCGGAAATCAGGCTGTGGTGCAGAATTTTCCCTCCGGAGCACGCACATTACGTTGCGGAGAAAAAGCGGAATTTCACTGCGGATTTCAGCCTTTGCAATGCAAAAACTGAAATCTGCAGCAAGTCCGCTGTGATATCCGCAACGTCTGAATTACCTGTTAAATATGCAAATGTTGCTGCAGATTCGTTGCGTAATTGCCCCAAATCTGCACCAACATTTGCAGCTGAAAAATTCTGCCACGTCTGGACACGGCCAAAGGAAGCAGGTGAGAGAAATGGTGATGGTACAACAGTCATATTTGATTGCCTGGTACTTGTTATATTAGAAGGGGTTCAGTAGAGTTTAAGCTCCTATAGCTGAGGTTCCCCACGATTTTAGGAGCCAAATTGCTACAAATATATACTGCAACTTTTCATACTTAGTTATGCACATTTAAATAAACTTTATTTATTACTCCAAGACAACAACTTTAATAAGTAACAACTCATTGAGTGTAACAGTTTTGCAATCACTCTCTGTTTATAATGTATCTTCACTTGTATCAATCTTTATTGTCAATATGTCTTAAAGGGGCCTTGAACAATTGACATGTTGTACTCATATTGGCAGACGAACCATACAGACATATGTATATAAACATACATGGCCCCTCGGTACATTCACGCTCCTCAAGATCACAGTTTAGGGTCTTCACATATTACAAAGTTTAATGAGCATGATGTATAAAATATACATAATGTATTTATCTACTGCATATAAAAGCTGCTTGTACCTATTGTTTACATTGGATTCATGTCAGATTCACCTAACAGTCAGATTGAGTCCTGACAGAAATATATGCAGCGCCCAAACTTCTGCTTCCTATGATGGAACAGCTGTCACAAAAACTTCCAATGTGTCACTGAACTGTTAAAGGGGTATTCTCACTTCAAATATTTATGGCATATCCACAGGATGTGTCATACATATCTTATATATAGAAGTCCCACCTCTGGGCTCCCCCAACTATTGGAAGAACAGGGGGTCATCTGATCTCCATTCTGCTGGCCAGAGGTCTATAAGAGTTCGGGCATCTTCCGACGTGTCAGACTTTTTCTGCTGCAAATGTTGCTATAAATTTGCGGCAATGACGCAATGAATCTGCAGCAAGATTTGCGTATTTGACAGGTAATTCAGATGTTGCGGATATCACAGCGGACTTGATGCAGATTTCAGTTTTTGCATTGCAAAGGCTGAAATCCGCAGTGAAATTCCACTTCTTCTCCGCAATGGAAAGAGCATGCTGCGGAGGGAAAATTCTGCACCGCAGCCTAAATTCCGCACAGTTATTTTCCACAACGTCTGAACTAAGTTACATAAGAAGAATTAGAAACCAGTGAAAAAAACGCCTGCTGCGGATTTCCACTGCGGACTGTCAACAATTCAACAGCAATTCTGCCACGTCTGAACATGCCCTTACGGAACTCTTGTAGATATGCCATATATGTCTTATATAGGAATACCCCTTTAAGGGGAATCAATATTTAACATTTTTTCTTCCTATAAATTCTTTTTACATTTTTTTTTTGTCTTGTCATAACACCAAAGGCTGCTCATTACTTTAAGGGCTCACGTGTATCTCGTCCGTGTGACGGCTGTTAAAACAACGGGCGTCACACGGACTCATGTATTTCAATGGGGCGTGAAAAACTGCAGTTTTTCACGTCCGGGGTTAGCTACGCTTGTCTGAATGTAGCCTAACCCTTTGAAGAACTACATAGAAATACAGTAATATCTATACTTCTATAGTCTATATGGGATTCAATGAGAGCTGGAATAAAGACGACCAAACACTGTGTACTAACAACAAAGTGTATGAAAGTGTGTTCTGTGTGTCATGAGGGGGTGCAGCCGACTCATAACCAATGTACGTAACACAAGTGCTAGATCAGGTGCTAGAATAGTGTCCAGGATGTATGTCATGTATGATGTGTGTGAAACATAAGAAAAAAGCCCCCTTGTCGAAAGAGCCTGTTTCTTGTGGTATGGACTGAATTGTCGTGTATATTTTTGCTGAGATATATGTTTGTATGGAAGGAGAGAGACTCTCATAGGGAACATAGACTGGCAAAGATAGATAGATAGATAGATAGATAGATAGATAGATAGATAGATATGAGATAGATAGATAGATAGATAGATAGATAGATAGATAGATAGATAGATAGATAGATAGGAGGATATATATGAGGATAGATAGATGATATCTATCTATCTATCTATCTATCTATCTATCTATCTATCTATCTATCTATCTATCTATCTATCTATCTATCTATCTATCTATCTGTCTGTCTGTCTGTCTGTCTGTCTGTCTGTCTGTCTGTCTGTCTGTCTGTCTGTCTATCTATCTATCTATCTATCTATCTATCTATCTATCTATCTATCTCATATCTATCTATCTATCTATCTATCTATCTATCTATCTATCTATCTATCTATCTATCTATCTATCTATCTATCTATCTATCTATCTATCTATCTATCTATCTATCTATCTATCTATCTATCTATCTATCTCATATCTACCTATCTCATATCTATCTATCTATCTATCTATCTATCTATCTATCTATCTATCTATCTATCTATCTATCTATCTATCTCTCTCTCTCTCTCTCTCTCTCTCTCTCTCTCTCTCTCTCTCTATCTATCTATCTATCTATCTATCTATCTATCTCTCTCTCTCTCTCTCTCTCTCTCTCTCTCTCTCTCTATCTATCTATCTATCTCATATCTACCTATCTCATATCTATCTATCTAGCTATCTATCTATCTATCTATCTATCTATCTATCTATCTATCTATCTATCTATCTATCTATCTATCTATCTATCTATCTATCTATCTATCTATCTATCTATCTATCTATCTATCTATCTATCTCATGTCTATCTATCTGTCTGTCTGTCTGTCTATCTATCTATCTCATATCTATCTATCTATCTCTCTCATATCTATCTATCTATCTATCTATCTATCTATCTATCTATCTATCTATCTATCTATCTATCTATCTATCTATCTCATATCTATCTATCTCATATCTATCTATCTATCTATCTATCTATCTATCTATCTATCTATCTATCTATCTATCTATCTATCTATCTATCTATCTATCTATCTATCTATCTATCTATCATCTATCTATCTATCTATCTATCTATCTATCTATCTATCTATCTATCTATCTATCTATCTATCTCATATCTATCTCCTATCTATCTATCTCATATCTATCTATCTATCTATCTATCTATCTATCTATCTATCTATCTATCTATCTATCTATCTATCTATCTATCTATCTATCTATCTATCTATCTATCTATCTATCTATCTATCTATCTATCTATCTATCTATCTACTGTTGCTTATATGGCATTAGTCACTATCCCCAATGGGATTCACAATCTATCTCAGACACAGGACTCCCACACTGAAAGATAACAGTGCTAACCACTGAGCCATCATTCTGCCCATAAACAAACTACTCAGTGGCAATGATGCAAGGCATTCTGGGCCTTGATTTTATAAACAACCAATTTGCAAGAAATAGTGGTGTGGATTTGCACTAGTAAATTTTATACAATCGTACTATTAAAATTTACAAGTTCACATACGTAATATTTATAGTAGGATATAAAAAATAATAATGAAGCAATGGAACCAATATTTTTATATTAATATTTCCCGTTTTGTTGTCAGGATAGACTAGTTACCATAATATATATAGAGAAATGGACAGTATCTACTATAACACTACGGTTTTGTTGTGAAAGCTATTTACTTACCTGATTCGTATCGATTTTTACTGCCTGGCTGCAACAGATTGGACAGTGTAAAACAGGAGGAGCCATAGAGTGAGGAGAAGGTGAAGAGAGCAGGGGCTATGCATTTCAAGGACAACTGGGTGACTCTGTGACTAAATGATAGCTTTATCACTGTTAAAATGGCTGCTGTAACTTTGCTGCTTTCTGGACCCAGCTACAACAGAAAGGAGAGGCTGACATTAGGTTAAAGCTTTTTTTTTATTTTTTTATCATAGATATGTTTTTTTTTATATGGTTACTAAGTATCTTTAGATACACATTAAGTTGTGCATTAAGATTAATAATAGAATTCATGCAAACTCATATGCTGAATATTAGCTAAGGCCTGTTTATAGCAGCCTTTTCTGGGTACATATTACAGTGCATTTGTTTGTAAAAAAAAAATAAAAAAAATACTCTTTCAAAAAGTCTCAAAAACATTTTGTCTAAACCTTTGGGTTTTTAAAAATAAAATAAAAAATGTGTTCAATCACGCATTATATTAATCCGATTTCTGTCAGGTTTAATAGCTGATATGGGTTACCATCTTTTTTTTCCTTAAAATGAACTGTAGAATGCTTCTCTGCAATGTAACTATAACTCCCATCATTCACTTTATTACATAAATCACAACTGCATCTTATTAATTGTCCAAAATGGTATTTACACAGGTGGTTGCACTAGGAGAGGTGTCAGATGGCTCTGTCGTCACCGTCATGGCGGGGAACGATGAAAACTATTCTGCTGAACTCAGGAATGCTTCTGCCGTCATGAAAAATCAAGTGGCGAGGTTTAACGACCTGAGATTTGTGGGCAGGAGCGGAAGAGGTGGGTTCCCGGCTTCTGTAAATGCTAATCTTGTGGCTAAACCCTTTTTCCGTCCTACCGGGGTCTTGCATGTTGCTACTGTCCGTCTTCATAGACACGTAACCATCTACCAGTTCCTCATTGATATGGAACGTTCTACTTTTTTTGACTCTGATCTCATTTGTAGCCCTATACTATTTACTAACATAACAAAAATCTTTAGGCCTGTTTTTTTTTCATTACTTTGTTCCCGTTAAAGGAGACCTACAAGAAATGAACTAAAAAGACCAATGAACGATCGTTACAAATGTGAAAACCATTGGGTAATATCTTCTTTCTAGGCTTAGATATCATCACTAAGTTACAAGCTGAAAAGCCTGAAGAGAGATTCTGATGACGTCATGTCCTCATCTGACTCCTGTCCGGTGCCGTGTTGTCATGAAGACCTTGTGCGCATCCAAATCACCAAATACATCAATATCTACATCCTGCCTGAAGTGAATAGTGGAAGTTGTTTTTGTTTTTTATGAAGGGATTTCATGTATTTGGTGATTTGGATTCACGCAGCCTTCAGGCTTTGGGCCTGTACCTTCAAATGATTATATCTCAGAATAGAAGACATAAAAAAATTGTACCCCCTCCTTGGCAACTGGGTAAAAACGATATATAACCAATGACGAGGTGGGGAGGCTCAAATAGGGTGAATCCGGTTAAAACCGGGAGAGTTGATATGACTGATCTGGGGACCAAAAACAAAGACACACTGACACTTGAGGACCCAGAACAATAACATATCAACACTTGGGGACACAGGGTAATGACATACTGACACTGGGGACTCAGGGTAATGACATACTGACACTGGGGACTCAGGGTAATGACATACTGACACTGGGGACTCGGTAATGATATCCTGATACTGGGGACTGAGGGTAATGACATACTGACACTTAGGGACACAGGGTAATGACATCCTGACACTTGGGGACTCGATAATGACATACTGACACTTGGGGACTCAGGGTAATGATGTACTGACACTTGGGGACACAGGGTAATGACATCCTGACACTTGGGGACTCAGGGTAATGACATCCTGACACTGGGGACTCAGGGTAATGACATCCTGACACTGGGGACTCAGGGTAATGACATCCTGACACTGGGGACTCAGGGTAATGACGTACTGACACTTGGGGACACAGGGTAATGACATCCTGACACTTGGGGACTCGGTAATGACATACTGACACTTGGGGACTCAGGGTAATGACGTACTGACACTTGGGGACACATGGTAATGACATCCTGACACTTGGGGACTCAGGGTAATGACATACTGACACTGGGGACTCAGGGTAATGACATACTGACACTGGGGACTCAGGGTAATGACATACTGACACTGGGGACTCAGGGTAATGACATACTGACACTTGGGGACTCGGTAATGATATCCTGATACTGGGGACTGAGGGTAATGACATACTGACACTTAGGGACACAGGGTAATGACATCCTGACACTTGGGGACTCGATAATGACATACTGACACTTGGGGACTCAGGGTAATGACATCCTGACACTTGGGGACTCAGGGTAATGACATCCTGACACTTGGGGACTCAGGGTAATGACGTACTGACACTTGGGGACACAGGGTAATGACATCCTGACACTTGGGGACTCAGGGTAATGACGTACTGACACTTGGGGACACATGGTAATGACATCCTGACACTTGGGGACTCAGGGTAATGACATACTGACACTGGGGACTCAGGGTAATGACGTACTGACACTTGGGGACTCAGGGTAATGACGTACTGACACTTGGGGACTCAGGGTAATGACGTACTGATACTGGGGACTCAGGGTAATGACGTACTGACACTTGGGGACTCAGGGTAATGACATACTGGCACTTGGGGACACAGGGTAATGACATCCTGACACTTGGGGACTCGGTAATGACATACTGGCACTTGGGGACACAGGGTAATGACATCCTGACACTTGGGGACACAGGGTAATGACATCCTGACACTTGGGGACTCAGGGTAATGACATCCTGACACTGGGGACTCAGGGTAATGACATCCTGACACTTGGGGACTCAGGGTAATGACATCCTGACACTGGGGACTCAGGGTAATGACATCCTGACACTGGGGACTCAGGGTAATGAAGTACTGACACTTGGGGACACAGGGTAATGACATCCTGACACTTGGGGACTCGGTAATGACATACTGACACTTGGGGACTCAGGGTAATGACGTACTGACACTTGGGGACACATGGTAATGACATACTGACACTGGGGACTCAGGGTAATGATGTACTGACACTTGGGGACTCAGGGTAATGACGTACTGACACTTGGGGACTCAGGGTAATGACGTACTGACACTGGGGACTCAGGGTAATGACGTACTGACACTGGGGACTCGGTAATGACATCCTGACACTGGGGACTCAGGGTAATGACGTACTGACACTTGGGGACTCAGGGTAATGACATACTGACACTGGGGACTCAGGGTAATGACGTACTGACACTGGGGACTCAGGGTAATGACGTACTGACACTGGGGACTCAGGGTTATGACGTACTGACACTTGGGGACTCAGGGTAATGACATCCTGACACTTGGGGACTCAGGGTAATGACGTACTGACACTGGGGACTCAGGGTAATGACGTACTGACACTGGGGACTCAGGGTTATGACGTACTGACACTTGGGGACTCAGGGTAATGACATCCTGACACTTGGGGACTCAGGGTAATGACATCCTGACACTGGGGAAGTCTTGTCTCATATTAATGCAGCAACCTGTAGTCCCCAAATAAAGATGTCGTTTCAGCAGCAATTTATCAGAGGGCAGGCACATTTCATTGTGCAGGGACCTGGCACCCGGGGCTGGGCATGCTGGCACATTTATGATTTCTCCAGGGAAGGCCAGTCTCCTTATCCAGTCTGCTTGGACCTTGACTACATTTATTAATGTGAAGAAAACATTTGCAGATTGTTATAAAATATTTGCAGACTATCATATGTCTCACTGAGAATCGTTGTTGTGGGAAGTGCGTCCTGTCACCAATGTTCCCTCTAAGTCTTGGCAGCTCCTGAGCGGGGCAGTTAGGGAGCAGGGCAAGTCTCCATCAATGGTGGGCGATCTGATGACCAAAAGTAATACCCCCAGTAAACGCTAATATAGCGACTAAATAAGAGAATAAGAAAACGTATGTTAAATTAGCTTCAATTACTTTTTTAAATACTATAATATTACAAGTCCAGCAGTAAAATAGGCGACAGTTATACACACCAATTATAGGCATCAATGAAAGAATCCCTCATCACACCACTGCCCTTATATATAGCGCCACACAGACCCCCTGTAGATAGCGCCACACAGACCCCCTGTAGATAGCGCCACACAGCCCCCTGTAGATAGCGCCACACAGACCCCCTGTAGATAGCGCCACACAGACCTCCTGTAGATAGCGCCACACAGACCCCCTGTAGATAGCGCCACACAGACCCCCTGTAGATAGCGCCACACAGACCCCCTGTAGATAGCGCCACACAGACCCCCTGTAGATAGCGCCACACAGCCCCCCTGTAGATAGCACCACACAGACCCCCTGTAGATAGCGCCACACAGACCTCCTGTAGATAGAGCCACACAGCCCCCCTGTAGATAGCGCCACACAGACCCCCTGTAGATAGCATCACACACAGCACCCCTGTAGATAGCGTCACACACAGTCCTTGTAGATAGCGCCACACACAGACCCCCTGTAGATAGCGTCACACACAGTCCTTGTAGATAGCGCCACACACAGACCCCCTGTAGATAGCGTCACACACAGTCCTTGTAGATAGCGCCACACACAGACCCCCTGTAGATAGCGTCACACACAGCCCCCCTGTAGATAGCGTCACACACAGTCCTTGAAGATAGCATCACACACAGCCACCCCTGTAGATAGCGCCACACAGACCCCTGTAGATAGCGCCACATACCCCCTGTAGATAGCGTCACACACAGCCCCTTATGTAGATAGCGTCACACACAGCCCCCCTGTAGATAGCATCACACACAGCCCCCCCCTGTAGATAGCGCCACACAGCCGCCAAGTAGACACTTCCAGACAGCCCCCCGGTAGATAGCGCCACACAGCCCCACTGTAGATCGTGCCAAACAGCTCCTGTAAATAGCGCCACACAGCCCCCCTGTTGATAGCATTACACACAGCCCCTGTAGATAGCGTCACACACAGATCCCCTGAAGATAGCGTCACACACAGCCCCCTGTAGATAGCGCCACACACAGCCCCCCTGTAGTTAGTGCAACACAACCCCCTGTAGATAGTGCCATGCATCCCCCTGTAGATAGCGCCACACAGCCCCCCTGTACATAATGGCATACAGCGCCCTTGTATATACTGCCACACCGCAATCCCCCCTCCCCTTGTATATAATGCCACACAGCAATCCCCCCCTCCCCTTGTATATACTGCCACACAGCAATCCCCCCACCCCTTGTATATACTGTCACACAGCAATCCCCCCTCCCCTTGTATATAATGCCACACAGCAATCCCCCCTCCCATTGTATATACTGCCACACAGCCATCCCCCCTCCCCTTGTATATACTGCCACACAGCAATCCCCCCTCCCCTTGTATATACTGTCACACAGCAATCCCCCCTCCCCTTGTATATACTGCCACACAGCAATCCCCCCTCCCCTTGTATATACTGTCACACAGCAATCCCCCCTCCCCTTGTATATACTGCCACACAGCAATCCCCCCTCCCCTTGTATATACTGTCACACAGCAATCCCCCCTCCCCTTGTATATAATGCCACACAGCAATCCCCCCTCCCATTGTATATACTGCCACACAGCAATCCCCCCTCCCATTGTATATACTGCCACACAGCAATCCCCCCTCCCCTTGTATATACTGTCACACAGCAACCCCCCCTCCCCTTGTATATAATGCCACACAGCAATCCCCCCTCCCCTTGTATATACTGTCACACAGCAATCCCCCCTCCCCTTGTATATACTGTCACACAGCAATCCCCCCTCCCCTTGTATATACTGCCACACAGCAATCCCCCCTCCCCTTGTATATACTGTCACACAGCAATCCCCCCTCCCCTTGTATATAATGCCACACAGCAATCCCCCCTCCCCTTGTATATACTGCCACACAGCAATCCCCCCTCCCCTTGTATATAATGCCACACAGCAATCCCCCCTCCCATTGTATATACTGCCACACAGCAATCCCCCCTCCCCTTGTATATACTGCCACACAGCAATCCCCCCTCCCCTTGTATATACTGTCACACAGCAATCCCCCCTCCCCTTGTATATACTGCCACACAGCAATCCCCCCTCCCCTTGTATATAATGCCACACAGCAATCCCCCCTCCCATTGTATATACTGCCACACAGCAATCCCCCCTCCCCTTGTATATACTGCCACACAGCAATCCCCCCTCCCCTTGTATATAATGCCACACAGCAATCCCCCCTCCCATTGTATATACTGCCACACAGCAATCCCCCCTCCCATTGTATATACTGCCACACAGCAATCCCCCCTCCCATTGTATATACTGCCACACAGCAATCCCCCTCCCCTTGTATATACTGTCACACAGCAACCCCCCCTCCCCTTGTATATAATGCCACACAGCAATCCCCCCTCCCCTTGTATATACTGCCACATAGCAATCCCCCCTCCCCTTGTATATACTGTCACACAGCAATCCCCCCTCCCCTTGTATATACTGTCACACAGCAATCCCCCCTCCCCTTGTATATACTGCCACACAGCAATCCCCCCTCCCCTTGTATATACTGCCACATAGCAATCTCCCCTCCCCTTGTATATACTGCCACATAGCAATCCCCCCTCCCCTTGTATATACTGTCACACAGCAATCCCCCCTCCCCTTGTATATACTGTCACACAGCAATCCCCCCTCCCCTTGTATATACTGCCACACAGCAATCCCCCCTCCCCTTGTATATACTGTCACACAGCAATCCCCCCACCCCTTGTATATACTGTCACACAGCAATCCCCCCTCCCCTTGTATATACTGCCACACAGCAATCCCCCCTCCCCTTGTATATACTGCCACACAACAATCCCCTTCCCCTTGTATATACTGCCACACAGCAATCCCCCCTCCCCTTGTATATAATGCCACACAGCAATCCCCCCTCCCATTGTATATACTGCCACACAACACTCCCCCCTCCCCTTGTATATACTGTCACACAGCAATCCCCCTCCCCTTGTATATAATGCCACACAGCAATCCCCCCTCCCATTGTATATACTGTCACACAGCAATCCCCCCACCCCTTGTATATACTGTCACACAGCAATCCCCCCTCCCCTTGTATATAATGCCACACAGCAATCCCCCCTCCCATTTTATATACTGTCACACAGCAATCCCCCCTCCCCTTATATATACTGTCACACAGCAATCCCCCCCTCCCCTTGTATATACTGTCACACAGCAATCCCCCCTCCCCTTGTATATACTGCCACATAGCAATCCCCTCTCCCCTTGTATATACTGCCACATAGCAATCCCCCCTCCCCTTGTATATACTGTCACACAGCAATCCCCCCTCCCCTTGTATATACTGCCACATAGCAATCCCCCCTCCCCTTGTATATACTGCCACATAGCAATCCCCCCCTCCCCTTGTATATACTGCCACATAGCAATCCCCCCTCCCCTTGTATATACTGCCACATAGCAATCCCCCCTCCCCTTGTATATACTGCCACATAGCAATCCCCCCCTCCCCTTGTATATACTGCCACATAGCAATCCCCCCTCCCCTTGTATATACTGCCACACAGCAATCCCCCCTCCCCTTGTATATACTGTCACACAGCAATCCCCCCCTCCCCTTGTATATATTGCCACACAGCAATCCCCCCTCCCCTTGTATATACTGCCACATAGCAATCCCCCCCTCCCCTTGTATATACTGCCACATAGCAATCCCCCCTCCCCTTGTATATACTGCCACACAGCAATCCCCCCTCCCCTTGTATATACTGTCACACAGCAATCCCCCCCTCCCCTTGTATATACTGTCACACATCAATCCCCCCTCCCCTTGTATATACTGTCACACAGCAATCCCCCCTCCCCTTGTATATACTGCCACACAGCAATCCCCCCTCCCCTTGTATATACTGTCACACAGCAATCCCCCCTCCCCTTGTATATACTGTCACACAGCAATCCCCCCTCCCCTTGTATATACTGTCACACAGCAATCCCCCCCTCCCCTTGTATATACTGCCACATAGCAATCCCCCCTCCCCTTGTATATACTGCCACATAGCAATCCCCCCCTCCCCTTGTATATACTGTCACACAGCAATCCCCCCTCCCCTTGTATATACTGCCACACAGCAATCCCCCCTCCCCTTGTATATACTGTCACACAGCAATCCCCCCTCCCCTTGTATATACTGTCACACAGCAATCCCCCCTCCCCTTGTATATACTGCCACATAGCAATCCCCCCCTCCCCTTGTATATACTGTCACACAGCAATCCCCCCTCCCCTTGTATATACTGCCACACAGCAATCCCCCCTCCCCTTGTATATACTGCCACACAGCAATCCCCCCTCCCCTTGTATATACTGTCACACAGCAATCCCCCCATCCCTTGTATATACTGTCACACAGCAATCCCCCTTGTATATACTGCTACACAGCAATCCCCCCTCCCCTTGTATATACTGTCACACAGCAATCCCCCCTCCCCTTGTATATACTGCCACACAGCAATCCCCCCTCCCCTTGTATATACTGTCACACAGCAATCCCCCCTCCCCTTGTATATACTGCCACATAGCAATCCCCCCCTCCCCTTGTATATACCGTCACACAGCCATCCCCCCTCCCCTTGTATATACTGCCACACAGCAATCCCCCCTCCCCTTGTATATACTGTCACACAGCAATCCCCCCTCCCCTTGTATATACTGTCACACAGCAATCCCCCCTCCCCTTGTATATACTGCCACACAGCAATCCCCCCTCCCCTTGTATATACTGCCACACAGCAATCCCCCCTCCCCTTGTATATACTGTCACACAGCAATCCCCCCTCCCCTTGTATATACTGCCACACAGCAATCCCCCCTCCCCTTGTATATACTGCCACACAGCAATCACACATGATAGGCTTAGACACACCAGCTCAGCACCCCACTTTCCCTGGGGATTATTTTACAAGGACATTTAGTAACATTAAATGATGGGATGTGTAGTGCTGGAATGTTCTCTGAGGGTGTATCACACATGCTTAGATACACCAGCTTAGCAGCAGGAAACAATTAGAAACAGACGCTTCATCTAGGCTGTAAGATCCATGTATATTGCGGATCTCCTGTAGTAGCTCTTACACGACTGACACTACCTTGTCCCTTTATAACGCTGCGTGACCCCGACCTATGGAAGTTATTACACACTAGGAAACCGCGCTCCTTGCCAGAACGTATGAGGCCAACTTATCTGTGTGACTTACAAGAAAAACAAAGGATGTTCTCCTTGTTACTACACACCCGGGGCTCCGACTGGCGTCCCAAGGAGTCAATTTAATATTTAAAAAGGAGGAAAAAGGGGCAGACGTAGCAGCTAGCGGGGTCTTCACGCATGGGAGACGAAGAAAGCCTTGTATGATGGGGAGTAATTATGTCCAAGCAGAACTGACCCCCTCCCCTTCTAAATTCTTATGATCTTAATAGAGAGAAAAAAGGACTTTTTTTTCGTTCCCTTTGAAGCAGTCAGGAGTTTGCGGAGATATGGGCCGGTACGTGTCCTCTTATACTTCACTGCACTTCTTACACTCTAAGGGGCCCCAGAAACGTATCTCTAGATCCTCTCGTCTTCTGTCATTGATCATCTCACGTTCAGGGTTTACCAAATTTACAAGAAATTCTAAAATTTTGAATCAAATTAGAATTTTATACCAGGCGCCGGATCATCAGAATTTCTGGATTATTGGACATTTATGGAAATGTATATAAAACTCACTTGTAAGGGTAAAGGAACAAAGCTCAAATGAAACATCTGCATTGCTGTTCCGTGTAGGAAATGAGCGCCGGATTATCAGACTTTCTGGATTAAGAGTTGTTAGATTAAAGGAGTTTAAATGAATATATATATATTATCTGTATCTGGGCTTGCACAGATGTAGCAGAGCTGAAGCGGCAGTCCTATGGAAAACTAGGTACAAAACTTTGTGCTGTTCGCAGTGCTGCCAGAGTATTGGAAGAAATCAACATTTTCCTAGATGTGACTTGGATATTTTTGGCAACTAAATCCACATACGGAATCATATAAGGACAGCAAAATACAGAACCTATAGATCAACTCCACCCTTGTAGACAGTCACGCTACATTGTCTATACTGCATGTGGATACACATAATACAGTATGAAAATAAGCACTGGAAGGGTTAAGAGGGACCAAAAAGGGACAATCGTACTAGGGACCGTTTTGGACACTCATGGGTTGTCACTACCCTTTCCTTGCACAGGGTAAAAGGGGAAGGGAGCACTTTTAAGGCAGCCATACACCTTAGGCCCTGTTCATATCATGTTGAAAGCCTTCCCTCGGAGCTATACCTTAGTAGGACTCCAGACATCGGCTGTCAGCTTATCCTTCCGACCCCAATGGGGAGGGGGATATAAGCCGCTGCCACACACTTCTGATGGCGGCTTATCTCCCATGAGAACAAGGAACCGGGCATGTTGAAATCCAACGTGGCCAATCCTTGTTTCCCCTGCCATCGCAGAACAGTCGGGACATCCCCATACATATTAGATGGTTGGCCCATCCCGACTAAATCGTCCCATCCAGCTCCACACATTTCCAACTATGAAGACCCTTAAAGGGGTTTTCCAGTATTCAAAAGTGTATTATTTTGGGCTCAAAGTTGAAAGTTAACCAATTTTGGAATTTACTTACTTACAATTCCACGCTGATTCCCCGCCACCGGTCTCATGTGTCTACTGCCGCTCTTGACCCTACCTGCGAGATTGTGTGACATCCATAAGCGGGAGCAGCCAATCACTGTCCGCAACAGTGACGTCACTATGGATGAAACTTCATTACTGCAACCACCTGATGTGTTGTCGCTATGAACGTGACATCAGCACGCATCAGGGACCACAGGAGCGGCGGGGTACTGGAGCGGATTCTGTAAACAATGTATGACAATTTTACAAATATTTTAAGCCCAAATTGATAGATTTTTTAAAATCTTTGTAAACTCCTATAATTGGAGCTTGCAGCTCGGAGTACAGACTACAACAGCCCGAAACGCGTGGATTTTATGTCTTTGAATACTAATTCTAATAATAATAATGTGCTGGACACCGGCACTAGACGCGGCAGGAGCAGAAGCATTACCCATACATCAGTTGGGCGCTTGTGACGGTTTGCTGAGTCACTGTTTCCCGCCCACATCTTCCTCTCCTAAAACGGTTTGCAGAAATCTCTCTCACAGGAAAAAACGTCATATATTTAACAGATTACAAGTGTCAGGCCTCCTGGCACGCAGTCATTTACTGACATGTAGCCAAACGCTTGTTGTTAAGAAGCTGAGGGATCCCAATTTATTATCCGACAGTATTTCCCATCAACCCAGCAAGTGAACAATGAGTGGAGGAAGCACGGCTGCCCCCTGCCAGTAAATTTACTGACAGTAGAAATTTGGTATGAAGTTCTCATCCATCAGTAGGAAAAGAAGAGCAATTCTTTCTTTCTTTCTCACTTTCTTTTTCTTTCTTTCTTGTTTTTCTATACATTATTTTTCTTTCTTTTTCTCTTTTTTTTTCTTTCTTTCCTTTTGCTTCTTTAAAATTTTATTTTCTTATTTTATTTCTTTTTTTCTTTCGCTCTTTCTTTATATTTATTTCTTTTTTTCTTTACAGTTTTCTTTTCTCTTACTTTTTTCTTTCTCTCTTTCCTTTTTTTTCTTAAAATTTTTATTTTCTCTTTTATTTTCTTTCTTTCTTTTTCTCTTTCTTCCTCGTTCCTCCTTTTTTTTTCTTTCGCTCTTTCTTTCTTTTTCTTTCTTTTTTTCTTTACAGTTTTTTTCTCTTACCTTTCTTTCTTTCCTTCTTTCTTTCTTTCTTTCTTTCTTTCTTTCTTTCTTTCTTTCTTTCTTTCTTTCTTTCTTTCTTTCTTTCTTTCTTTCTTTCTTTCTTTCTTTCTTTCTTTCTTTCCTCCCTCATGTTACAGCTGCAGGGTCTGGCGGATGATATCTTTGGATAAGCTTCCAGTGCCAACACATTATAGTATGTACTATAGACCGGCACCCATAGAATTAAATGGGCAACCATCATTATGTCAAGGCTGTCAGAGAGGGTTTAGCTCGTTCCAGGGACTCTAAAATGGGATGGGGGTCTGGTGTCTGAATATATTTAGGGGGTCTAGTCGGGGTCTAAATACATTTAGGAGATTTAGTCTGGGGTCTCAATATATTTAGAGGGGCTGAATAAATTTATGCACATAGGGGCACATGATTACAATAATGGATCTGACAACAGCAGCTTGATGATAGTTTCCAGGTGTCAACAATTAATTTTTTTTACACTACAGAGAAAAGCCAAACTGAATAAGTGAAAACAGCTAAAAAAGGGTAATTTAAAAGGATATTTTATAAAGATGCTGATTTTATGACTATAAAGCCAATGTTATTCTAAGGTGGAACTTTACTTTAAAGGGGTATTCCGAATATAAACATTCACTTGCGAGGCCAGCTCTCCCTACTCTCCAGTACTGTTGTGTAATATGTGGGATTAGAATCAGCAGCCATATAAACCCATAATCTCTATTCTCCATTGCAGGAAAGAGCTTTACATTGACCATTACAATCTTTACCAATCCACCTCAAGTCGCCACCTACCACAGAGCCATTAAAGTGACAGTGGATGGGCCGAGGGAACCAAGACGTAAGTCCAATATCAATATACTGTAATCTCAATGTCAACATTACCTATAGAAAAAGATAATAGTGATTACCCCTGCTTTGCTTTTCAAGCAGTCACCATTTTTAATATATATGCTTGCTGTCAGTGAATTTAATCATTTACATTCAGAGGCTAAAGAACTAGTCTTGCCCAAACAGTTGAGGGTTTGTCATAATGTATCTAGTCTAGGCAATTTTTGGTGAGCCAAACACAGCAGCAACATGATTATTTGCCTTCTCCTGGACTTCAAGCTGATAGCTCTTATCTAGCTTGTTTGTAACAAGGACTAGGTTTGCATGCAAGAATGTTTCGGTTCACTGACAGTAAACAGAGATCTTGAAAACGAGGAGAAATTCAAACACAAAGTGATTCAGAAAGTTTCAGAACTGTCCATTACACACTGATTAAAGGGGTAGTACGAGATCAGAAAAAAATGTTTTCTTTTTATGTTTTTAAAGAAACAGCGCCACTCTTGTAAATAGGCTATGTCTGGTATTGCAACTAATCCCTATTTGCTTCAATGTGAGGCAGAGCCCTTGCAAACTGTGGAGAGGCACTGTTTCTGAAAAAAAGACAATTTTTTTCCCGATCTCGTATAGCTTGCATAAGTTTTATTTACATAAGACTAAAAACGTTTTTAAAGGGGTTGTCTGCTCTTGACAATCCCTGTTTGTTACAAGGATCAACTACTGATAAGCAGCACACAGGGTGTCCCACCTTTGGGACCTTTAGCGATTAGCTGTAACCTGTGGGGAATTTGTTATCAAGTGTTGAATTTCCCTGCAGTGCCACCAGAGGGCAAATGAAGAATTACACAGTGCCTATTAAAATCAATGGACTTTCTGTGTATTGGGTGGACATTCGGGGTCCTCCAGAGCATGTCCTCTATTAACTCAGAATTCCCTAATAGAGTATCTGAAATGGGTTTTCTAAACCAGACAACCCCTTTAATTATCATAATCCTTTCTTTGCGGAAAGTTGTGTGATGTTGATACCAATTATGACTATGACCGGGACAGGGAAATGACGTCCATTGAATTTTATGGAATGTGCTAAATTAGCAGCAGTAGAATGCAGAGTATCAGAGGATCCTCCGATGGGCCCAGGCTCTAACACAATAATGAGCCCCAAGGGTCCAGCAGGAGACAACCCCATTTGGAGGTGATTTTGGGGTCGATCACTTGCCACTAGGGTCTATTTCTTATGGGATGATCCACCAATAACATATTAGACCTCATTGTGATCTGTCGTGTGTCCAATAATAATAAAGGTTACGATGGAAGTAAAAGTGGATGTGGACATGTTCTGTATAGATGGAGGGTGGACCTCAGGATCATCTCTGGTGGTCCCGAGGAGTCTGACACTGAATACAGACATGAGCCGTACTCTACAGACTTGCGTTGCGGTAGATTTATAGACATTGTGCATTGTACCGTCATCCAGACGCATTCGTCGTAGTTGATAGCGGAAATAATTGTTCCAAATGCAGAATTAGGAGTAATTACCGCGCTCGGACGCAGCTAAATGAACCTGGTTTCCTTACATTTGTCTGGAGATGTCAAATATTTCACTCCGCTCCTCACGGACTGACACATTGCAGCCCCTGTACATGAGATTACAGAGTGTCAGAGTGACTCTTTAAGGTCGAGTGCCCAGATTCAGGGAGAAATATTTATATTCTGCTGATAAGACGGGAGAATGTTTTGAAACAAAATGATTTATGTCAGACAGATAATAGGTAGAAGTAGGGCCCTGTTCACATAACACAGAGAAAATCTGCCTCAAAATTCCTTCTGGAATTTTAAAGCAGATTTTGACATGTCTGCAATTTCCTGACCCAATTTTCGCAGCGTCTTTCGCCCGTGGCCATTGAGGGCTGTGGGCAAAAAAAAAGCAGCGAAAAAGGCTTTCTCTTTCTCCCATGGATTTCAATGCGAGGTCAGAGGCGGAACCGCGGCAACAAAACGAGTCCGCTTCCCATTGAAATTAATGTTCCGGACATTTTTTGGTGCTGATTCTGACGCGGTTTCAAAATCAGCTCCAAAAAACTCTGTGTGAACTGGCCCTGAAGTTCCCAGTATTTGCCAACAACGAGCAGTGGGTGTCAGAAGTTCAGGCCATTGGTTAACACACAGTTTAGGGAAACCCTGCACCTGGGATTTGTGGAACTACAAGTACCAGAATACCCTGAGAGTTAAAAAAAAAACACGACAAACAAATGACAGATATAAAGTGTTTCCCAGGTTTCTACATCGTTGCTTTGCTTTAGTGAGTATCAGTCATATTGGGGTTTTGTGAATGGTGTACCCTAGGGGCAGGTCATTTGGCCACTATGAAGCCTATGGGGGAGGGGGTGTCTAGCTCAATTTGACCACATCCCCCTTTCTCAAGCTAAGCAATACTCTCCCCTCGATACAAGTACTGCAAGGTTAGCAATCGGAATGGGGGAACTAACCTGAAAGTGGAGGTATCAGGGAACCAGTGCTGGGTCCTCCTGTTGTGGGATGAGAGTTTGGAGGGGGGAGGGGCAGGATTGAAACCGCGCTTAGAGGTAGGCTCCATTATGAATGTTGCTGTGCCCCCTACTTATGCGGGAGGTTGTCTTTACCAGTTTGAAATGTCAGTCACGGGAAGTCAAGGAGTCTAAAACAGTCCCTTAAAGTGAATATGAGCACTTGAACCTCAAGTTAACTCCTTAATATATCTTTATAGCGATTGGAGCTCTATTTTTCAGATATAGACCTCTCAATCCCCTGCATAGACATAGGGTAAATGGTAAAATTCTGTCTGCCTGCAGCCACCACTAGGGGGAGCTCAGGAACATATTGCATACTGTTTATACAATGAACTCTATAATAAAACAGTATTCAGTAAGTTCCTAAGCTCCACCTAGTGGTGACTGCAGGCAGACAGAATTTTATAATTTAACTCTATATACATTCCGGGGGTCTGGAACTCCAATAAATGGGAGACCCTGCGCCTTTAAAGATATGTATTAGAAATTAATCAGCACAGAATGTAAAACCTGAAATAATTTGGTGTGAAAAGGTGGCGATTCACTGTTGTCTTGTCCTATGTAAATTGAATTTGAATCCCTCACACCCCTTCGAGATCTCTGTTTGCTGCCAGTGAATTGACAGTTATTTATTTATATTCAGTGGCTAAAAACGGATCCTGACCTAGTCCTGCTCACACAGCTAAAAGTTTGTTACAATATATCAGTGTGCACAGTCCCCTCTGAGCTACACACAGCAGCAGAAATATCTCTTGTTCTAGAATTCAGACTGATCGTTTGTACCCCAATGCCACATTGTAACAAACTCTGATGTGTGTGAACAAGACTAATTCAGAACAAGTTTTAAGGCTCTGAATGTAAACAAAAAAAGTTTCTAATCACTGAAAATGATGAGGAATAGAAACACAAAATCTAAAAGTTTCAGAACTATTCATTATACTGCAATTAAGACTGATTTACTAAAGAATGGAAAACCCCTTTAAGAATATAAATCCCAAAATCTGCTTCCACCTTCGGAACAGGAGAGTTGCATTAGTCCAGTACGTGCTAAACTATTTTTATCTTGACATACAGAGGAACAGAAATAGACCCCTAACTCCCTTGACATATATGTATCGGATGAGAAAGAGGAGACACCGGATTTCAGATTTCTTCCCAATGACATAAAAACAAGGGGAGAGGCCGGGAGCGACTGTGGGATGTTTCACACACTAAATATCCAAAGTGCCAGAAAACATTACAAGTCATAAATACAGATGTTAGGAAATCACTTCCTGTTTAGAGTAAAATCCAAGAATTAGGCATGGAGCCCTGGTGGCACTACCAGCAATGGAGACCGGCATAGCTTACAGCTCCCCACTGGGAACTCGAGGCCAACCAATATGCGCGAGAGACCCCTTTAATTTTGAAGGGTCATTGGACAATAGGTTCAATCCTATCCAACATTAGAGAAATGATTTTTTTTTTCCTACAAACAGCGCCACTCTTGTCTATAGGCTGTGTGTGGTATTGCAGCTCGGCAGATGCAGTCTACGAACAAGAGTAGCACTGTTTCTAGAAAAAATACAAACCCTTTTCTCTAATCTTGGATAGGATTGAGCTTGTCTGGCCATGCGCATTAAATGTATGTTGGCCGAACCTGCCAATTTAGGCAGGACTGGCTGACCATCTAATGTGTGTGGTGGAATCCGGCTCATCCCCCTGGCAACGGCTTATCTACTAATGAACAATGAACGGCTTATCCACTAATGAACAAACGGATCGGGCATGTTGAAATTCAACATGCTTGACCCTGCTCTGCCCCGACATCCGCCGTCGGGGGAGAGAAGAATCAGGTATGTTGAATTTCAACGTGCCCGATCCTTTTGTTCATTAGTGGATAAGCCGTTGCCAGAGGAGTCTGGCGGCGGCTTTCTCCCTTCTCCCCATCGGCCGAGCGTGCATGTGTATTGGGAAGTCGGGAGGAATAACTGTCGGCTCAACGATTGTTCGGCCGACATCTATCTAAAGTGCATGGCCAGCCTAAGGGTCAGTTCACACTGAGTTTTTTGGCACTGATTTTGACGCGGAAACCGCGTTAGGAATCAGCGCGAAAAAACGACCAAAATCGCCCCCATTGATTTCAATGCCAGGGAGAGGCATTTTTTTTCCGGGTGACTTTTGGCCGCTAGCGGGAAAAAAAAGCGGCATGTCCTTTCGGCATGCCACGGTTTGCGCCTCAATGGGAGGCAGAGAAAACCTGTGGCGCTCGTTTCCGAGCGTTTTTTGCTGCGTTTTTTGCCCATGGTCCTTGCATTAGCTTCAATAGCTGCTACTGACGTACGCCGCAAAGAAACTTGGAAAAATACGTGCAGGTAGTTTAAAATCTGCCTCAAAATTCTGGAAGGAATTCTAAGTGTCTATGCAATATAATTGTGGACCACCAGTGGTGGGAAGTGGTATTGCAAGAGACAAAGATAAAGAAACTGATACACTGCACCTGAGGAGGTGGAGCATGACAAAAAGATTCTCTCTTTTGTGCTCTTTGAATGTTTGTGTCATGCTCCGCCCCCCCAGCACTAGACAGAACACAGATGACTGCGCTGTTGATTCCGTCAAAAAAAAGGTTTCCATTCGCCTTTCCGTTGAGGGGTTCAGCAGACGGAAAACTCAGATGGAACCCCTCAATGGAAAGCCAACGCTGATGTGAACAGGCCCTAAGATAATCACTTTTGGTTAAACAAGTGCTCTGCATATTACAATTCGTTGTCTTTTTATTTTTTTGAAGGGTCCTCTGGAAATAAGCTGATCATATGGTGTCTTGCTGTAATCTGTGGGGGTGATCAGCATCAAGTGTTCAATTTCCCTGCAGCGCCACCACAGGGGAAATGAAACATTACACAGTTCTATTTGAAATCAATAGACTGTTCGTGTAATGTATGGACATGCCTGGTCCTCCGGGGCAGGAGACATATTTTGTAGCCCATCTCCACTCTCTTAATTGAATGGAGAGTTCCGTATAGGGTATTTGACAGGCAAACACGCTGACGATAACCACAGGGAATTAGTTTTTCTCACTTCTGGAATAAATTCTGATAATACACGTACGTTAGGGAACTGCTGCATATGGGAATCCCAAATAGAAAGTGTAGGTTCACCTCTGGTTTGCATTTAAGAGCAAATTTTTAATTACGGATTCATATAGGGATTAAAAAAAAATATTGGCCCTCAATGTATTTGGTCTGGAAATGTTTTACCTTGCAAATTTTTATGTTAAATGAACACTACAGACAATATCCATGCACCGTGATGTGCCTAGTCAATGACTGAGGGGGCGGAGCATGACACAAGTACTCAAAGAACATCAAAGAGAGAGAATCCCTGTATCATGCATCTCCCCTCAGGCCCTGTACTAGGCATAACACAAGGGAAGACTGACCTTTAGGGCAGTGCCCACAGGCCCACAGCCCCTTAGTCAGTTACAGCACTCCTTAATGTTGCTGTGCCAGCAAAAATGGATATAAAGTGCTCTACAAATACAATGTATTATCCCAAATGACTATATTGGTTGGTAAGGGGCCTTTATGCCTTCTCCTACCTCCAAAGCTGGGGGACCCCTTAATTACAATTCTGCACGCCACAAAGAAATGCCCATTGTGGTTGCCACTTTTTTAGCCCACGGGCCATTACCTAGGAGGACATGTCTGAATATACAATGTATGTGATGTATAACACAATCTGCACCATGAGGAGTGTCAGAAATGGGCGCAACAACTTTTTTTTCCGTTTTTCATCTGTATGCTGGACTATGAATCCACGACTTGTCTGCTGGTATTAGAGCCCTTATAACACACGCTATAATCGCAGTATATTCTCCGCCGCGCAGTGTCCGGTGCCTATCGCAGCGACACGTTTATAACAGTCTCCTCACAATCCAGTCCTCTCGTCTCGGCTGTTATTTTTTCGGTTTGACTGTCAGGAGCTCGGCTGTTGGCCAAGCAGGAAATGACACATCAAGAGGCATTTTTATTGAGCAACCGTCTAAGGAAGCTGATGCAAGGAAACACAGGCTGTTTACACATTCCCCGACTGCAGGCAGCATGATAGAGATCCTCATATGTGTATGACCCCCCAGTCCTGTCCATTACCTCTGCCCCCCAACCAGAGGAAAACTCCGCTCCACCACTACAGAATATAGAGCTAGAAATATATACAATGCAAAGTGAATACGTTATTATGTCCTGTACCCCAAGTGTCCCATACCCCAAGTGTCAGTGTCATTATCCTGTACCCCAAGTGTCAGTGTATCATTATCCCGTACCCCAAGTGTCAGTGTGTCATTATCCCGTACCCCAAGTGTCAACGTATCATCATCCCGTACCCCAAGTGTCAGTGTATAATTATCCTGTACCCCAAGTGTCAGTGTGTCATTATCCTGTACCCCAAGTGTCAGTGTGTCATTATCCTGTACCCCAAGTGTCAGTGTATCATTATCTTGTACCCCAAGTGTCATTGTATCATTATCCCATACCCCAAGTGTCATTGTATCATTATCCCGTACCCCAAGTGTCATTGTATCATTATCCCGTACCCCAAGTGTCATTGTATCATTATCCCGTACCCCAAGTGTCAGCGTATCATCATCCCGTACCCCAAGTGTCAGTGTATCATTATCCCATACCCCAAGTGTCATTGTATCATTATCCCATACCCCAAGTGTCATTGTATCATTATCCCGTACCCCAAGTGTCAGTGTATCATTATCCCGTACCCCAAGTGTCATTGTATCATTATCCCGTACCCCAAGTGTCATTGTATCATTATCCCGTACCCCAAGTGTCTTTGTATCATTATCCAGTACCCCAACTGTCAGTGTATCATTATCCTGTACCCCAAGTGCCATTGTATCATTATCCTGTCTCCCAAGTGTCAGTGTATTATTATCCTGCACCCCAAGTGTCAGTGTGTCATTATCCTGTACCCCAAGTGTCAGTGTGTCATTATCCTATACCCCAAGTGTCAGTGTCATTATCCTGTATCCCAAGTGTCAGTGTGTCATTATCCTGTACCCCAAGTGTCAGTGTGTCATTATACTGTACCCCAAGTGTCAGTGTGTCATTATCCTGTACCCCAAGTGTCAGTGTGTCATTATCCTGTACCCCAAGTGTCATTGTGTCATTATCCCGTACCACAAGTGTCAGTGTATCATTATCCCATACCCCAAGTGTCATTATATCATTATCCCGTACCCCAAGTGTCAGTGTATCATTATCCCGTACCTCAACTGTCAGTGTATCATTATCCCGTACCCCAAGTGTCAGTGTATCATCATCCCGTACCCCAAGTATCAGTGTATCATTATCCCATACCCCAAGTGTCATTGTATCATTATCCCGTACCCCAAGTGTTATTGTATCATTATCCCGTACCCCAAGTGTCATTGTATCATTATCCCGTATTCCAAGTCTCAGTGTATCATTATCCCTTACCCCAAGTGTCAGTGTATCATTATCCTGTACCCCAAGTGTCAGTGTATCATTATCCTGTCTCCCAAGTGTCAGTGTATTATTATCCTGCACCCCAAGTGTCAGTGTGTCATTATCCTGTTCCCCAAGTGTCATTGTCATTATCCTGCACCCCAAGTGTCAGTGTGTCATTATCCTGTACCCCAAGTGTCAATGTGTCATTATCCTGTACACCAAGTGTCAGTGTCATTATCCTGTACCCCAAGTGTCAGTGTGTCATTATCCTGTACCCCAAGTGTCAGTGTATCATTATCCTGTACCCCAAGTGTCAGTGTCATTATCCTGTACCCCAAGTGTCAGTGTGTCATTATCCTGTACCCCAAGTGTCAGTGTATCATTATCCTGTACCCCAAGTGTCAGTGTCATTATCCTGTACCCCAAGTGTCAGTGTATCATTATCCTGTACCCCAAGTGTCAGTGTGTCATTATCCTGTACCCCAAGTGTCCGTGTGTCACTATCCTGCACCCCAAGTGTCAGTGTCATTATCCTGTACCCCAAGTGTTAGTGTATCATTATCCTGTACCCTAAGTGTCAGTGTGTCATTATCCTGTACCCCAAGTGTCAGTGTGTCATTATCCCTTACCCCAAGTGTCAGTGTATTATTATCCTGTACCCCAAGTGTCAGTGTATTATTATCCTGTACCCCAAGTGTCAGTGTATCATTATCCTGTCTCCCAAGTGTCAGTGTGTCATTGTCCTGTACCCCAAGTGTCAGTGTCATTATCCTGTACCCCAAGTGTCAGTGTCATTATCCTCTACCCCAAGTGTCAGTGTATCATTATCCTGTACCCCAAGTGTCAGTGTGTCATTATCCTGTACCCCAAGTGTCAGTGTGTCATTATCCTGTACCCCAAGTGTCAGTGTCATTATCCTCTACCCCAAGTGTCAGTGTATCATTATCCTGTACCCCAAGTGTCAGTGTGTCATTATCCTGTACCCCAAGTGTCAGTGTGTCATTATCCTGTACCCCAAGTGTCAGTGTGTCATTATCCTGTACCCCAAGTGTCAGTGTCATTATCCTCTACCCCAAGTGTCAGTGTATCATTATCCTGTACCCCAAGTGTCAGTGTGTCATTATCCTGTACCCCAAGTGTCAGTGTATCATTATCCTGTACCCCAAGTGTCAGTGTGTCATTATCCTGTACCCCAAGTGTCAGTGTTATTATCCTGTACTCCAAGTGTCAGTGTGTCATTATCCCGTACCCCAAGTGTCAGTGTGTCATTATCCCGTACCCCAAGTGTCAATGTGTCATTATCCTGTACCCCAAGTGTCAGTGTGTCATTATCCTGTACGCCAAGTGTCAGTGTGTCATTATCCCGTACCCCAAGTGTCAGTGTCATTATCCTCTACCCCAAGTGTCAGTGTATCATTATCCTGTACCCCAAGTGTCAGTGTATCATTATCCTGTCTCCCAAGTGTCAGTGTATTATTATCCTGCACCCCAAGTGTCAGTGTGTCATTATCCTGTTCCCCAAGTGTCATTGTCATTATCCTGCACCCCAAGTGTCAGTGTGTCATTATCCTGTACCCCAAGTGTCAATGTGTCATTATCCTGTACACCAAGTGTCAGTGTCATTATCCTGTACCCCAAGTGTCAGTGTGTCATTATCCTGTACCCCAAGTGTCAGTGTATCATTATCCTGTACCCCAAGTGTCAGTGTCATTATCCTGTACCCCAAGTGTCAGTGTGTCATTATCCTGTACCCCAAGTGTCAGTGTATCATTATCCTGTACCCCAAGTGTCAGTGTCATTATCCTGTACCCCAAGTGTCAGTGTATCATTATCCTGTACCCCAAGTGTCAGTGTGTCATTATCCTGTACCCCAAGTGTCCGTGTGTCATTATCCTGCACCCCAAGTGTCAGTGTCATTATCCTGTACCCCAAGTGTTAGTGTATCATTATCCTGTACCCTAAGTGTCAGTGTGTCATTATCCTGTACCCCAAGTGTCAGTGTGTCATTA
>NC_134690.1:27602766-27605266 GCF_050947455.1 Rhinoderma darwinii
ACATTGTGCGAGCGGCAGCCCTGATTGTAATGTGGTGTGGTCTTGGCTTTCGATGCTGCGCTCTAGACATGGAAGTGAGCCTGTGGTTGGATTGTGAACAGTACTTGACCATTAACACCACTGGATACTGGGAAGCTGCAACCAGTCAGCTCCTGCATATTATATTACAGACTGCTCTATATATCTGTTTGTTGAAATGAATATCTTTCATATAAATTTATGTATTGAACCTAAAAATCCCCCCTTAGGCAGCTGTAGATGGGCTTCTTGAAAATTCATATTATCTCTCTCAATCCCTCCGATCCTGAATGGGCGGGCTCTTCCTGGTGTGATGTAAGCGGCATACTGAATGCTCTGAGCCAATCAGATGCCTCTCCTCTGCTCCTCCCCTCTTACAATATGTAGTCTCACGATGAGATAGAAACTGCAGCTGCATCCCCCTCCTCCCTGTTTTCTATTTACTATATTTACCTAGAATTTTTTGACAGTACGGGGAACCACTGTAAGGTTTGGTGACAACCTCCTGCCTTAGGAGCTGTAAACCGATAGTCATGTTCAATCAGAATTACATAGCGTCTGCAATGTTGAAGTCGCCATAAGTCGCAATTGGCTACTAGCTTTCAGCAGTCTAAAATTATCGCGCAACAGTTTGTATGCCATCTGAGTCTACAGAGTGGCAACCAAAGCTGATATCTAGGCCTAACCTAAAATACATGTGTATGTGTTTATTGCTTACTAATGATTAGAGATGAGCAAATTTTCCGAAATTAGTTTAGAGTCCGATTTCAACGAATCGGCTGTGTTATTCGCTGCAAATCCCAAGTGCCCCGATTGCCCTAAAAACTCAGGTCTGACTCTCTGATGTCTTCTAGGACTGTATCCTAAATCTAATTTCGTTTTTACAATGGATAAGGGGGATATATGGCACTTACTAATATACTGTGTTTAGAAGTGCCGCCCCCTGGTTTTTTAGGTCTCCTCCCTTCAGATATTTTGCTGAATTCTAAACCTTTGGGAAATTCGGACCGTACTTGATTAGCAAAGTATCAATTCATTCATCTTTACTAATGATAGATTTATTCAATTGAGATATAAAGAGAAGTTATTTCATAAATGTATCTGTTGCCTTCAAGGAGGTGTATCTATGAATAGAAGCCGAGAGCTAATAGTTTAATTTTGTATAAGACATACATAGACTTGTCAAGGAAACTTCATTATGGGGTAATATTGGAGGATGATAGCATATGGATTTTGCCATTGGTGCAGGACCAGATAAAGAATGTCTATGATATGAATAAGTTATTTCTCCGCCCGAGCCCTGCTGCTATCTCCTCCTCAAGCTTTTGTATTATGCTTCCACAACCTCCATTGGATAAATCTTAGGACCTCTGCACTACTCTGTACCTGGATTTGTGACATAACGTGCCCTCTGGATGGGCATCTATTGTGCTATGGTAGGAATCATATTGTAGTGTGACCATCCCGTATAGTGGTTTAAAGAGGACCTGTTACCTCTCCTGACATGTCTATTTTTAATAAATACTTGTATTCTTCATAAAATAACAATAATTCTGGATCATATTTTCTTTGAACTCTGTGTTGTGCCATTCCTCTGTTATTCCTCCTATAAATTAAGGAAGAAATTGATAACTGGGTGTTACCATTCCCCTTGTCGAAGGGGCGTGTCCCTACACAGTCTCACTCTGTCAGCGCTGATTGGACATTGTCAGTCTGTGTAGGGCCACACCTCCAATTGGTAACTAACCCAGTTGTCAATTTATTCATAAATTTGTAGGAGGAATAACAGAGGAATGGCACAATTCAGAGTTCTAAAGATTGTTATTTCATGGGGAATACAAGGATTTACTAAAGCAGACATGTCAGGAGAGGGGACAGGTCCTCTTTAATGAGACTTTATGATGGTGCTCAATGGTGTTATGATGGGACTGTATGTCTGGGCCATTGAGTTGTGATTGTAAACTTGTTACAGTATGGTTGGTATTGTGGATTTCTATGTTGGGTATTAGTCTGTACTGGTTATCTATCCCTTCAAACCACAGGTCAGTCTTCATAGATGGTTAGTCAGGAGGTCTCTTTAGTATAATCATCCACAAACATTTTGTGTCCGAATAAATAATCAGCATTAGAATCATAGATTAAGCAGGTCCATTACGAAGTCGGCACGGTCGTCTTCAATACAGATTTTTGCTTATTTCCACCGTTAGGAGAGAAACAGTTAACCTGAATCCCTGTAGACATGGGAAATCAGACGTGTTCTGGAGCACAGTTTGTCAATTACACCGCGTTGCACAGTTTCTTAGTACTCAAAACCTCAAAACCACCATGGAGAATTCGCCCAGAATCCATCACTGACGATAATGTCACATCGGGCCAAAAAGTAAAACAAGGCGGCCAGGAGAGGGCATATAATTAAGGAGGTTGATCTGGGGGTTAGCGGAATCGGAGACTTTCGATAGGAGGACATGTCGCCCTCAGTGGG